>NW_007035240.1:0-707 GCF_000164805.1 Carlito syrichta | reverse complement strand
AAACATCTCACCCACATTCCTTATTCTTTCTTAGGAAAAGTCAGTGCATTTGCCTGTATATAAGCATTTCATTTCCCTAGTTTATGCTCAAAAGCCCAAATTCGTGTTTAGCCCTTAGCAACAAACCCTGAAGTATTATAGGGATGGAGGACATGTGTAAACCAGATTCCTTATTCTACTTTAGCAATAAACAGTGTAGTTTCCTGTATATGAGGACTCCCATTATCTAGATTCCTACTCCCAAAACCTGAATGGTGGTTACTTCTTAGCAAGACGGTCAGTATGTTTTTGAGATGGAGGCCTCGTTTAACCAAGATTCCTCATTCTTCTGTAGCAACAGGTCGTGTAGTGATCTGCATACGTGGATTTCCCTAATTGAAATACCTGCTGTATTCCCAGCAAGACGCCTAGATATTTCCTGGTGACCTAGAATTCCAGTTGGTTTGATATCAAGATAAAGACACCCATAAAGGTCTTGACGAATTGGAACCCAAGATTCCTGGTCCCTTTTCAGAAGACACACTAAAAATGTGTCGACATAGAAGCCCAGATTGCTGATTGAACCTTATCAAGAGACTTTGTAGATTTAGGCGATAGAGAACTCCAAGAACCGGATTTCCTTTCCGTTCTCAGCAAGATGCCCTGAATTTGCCTGTCTATGTGGATACCAAAACTGCTGTGTACAAAAATGAAGATGCCCAGATGTT
>NW_007035239.1:0-790 GCF_000164805.1 Carlito syrichta | reverse complement strand
TTAGTGATCATCAGAAGTTTCATTTTTTAAATACACGCATACATGCATATATAATTATATATATATGTATAAAATTTTTTTCAGGATTGGGATTAAATGTAGTCAGTTTCCATATTTTCTTACTCAGCATTATGATATAAACGTGTTCAGATTGCTAAATTGTTTGAAATTTGGTTTTTAATGCCTGCATATTTTTTCCTTTGGGTGATTTGATACAAGTCTACTTAATCCTTTTCTTTGAGACATTTAGGCTGATTCCCCTGTTTCATTCTCATAAATATTGTGATGGGCCAGGTAAAATGGCTCATATCTGTAATCTCAGCACTTTGGGAGGCCAAGGTGGGAGGATTGATTGAGCTCAGAAGTTCGAGACCAACTTGGGAAACAAAGTGAGACCTCATCTCTGTAAAAATTCTGAAAAAATAGCCAGATGTGATGGTGTCCACCTGTCATCCAGCTACTCCAGAGGCTGAGGTGGAAGGATCACCTGAGACCAGGAGGTTGAGGATGAAGTGAGCCGTGATCCTGACCCTGCACTCCAGCCTAGGTAACAGAATGAGATCCCGACTCAAAATAATAATAATAACTACTATAATAATAATTGATAATGATGGTATGATGAGAGACCAGATCATCCCTGAAACTCTCAAGAATTTCCTCATATTCTTTTCATCTCTCTATATACTTTCTTGACTTCTTAGTCTTCTCTCATTTTATTTTTCTTTTAAATATAAAAAGAAAAATTTTCCCGGAGTTTTTCATGGATTGAAAGTCAAAATTAGTGTCCTTG
>NW_007035238.1:0-1205 GCF_000164805.1 Carlito syrichta | reverse complement strand
ATTAAGCTAATACCTTATCGTTAATTCTTTTATAAATCATATAGTAACTATTACACTTGAATAATGTAGCAAAAGGAATCAAAACAGCAAGTATAGATTTACGCAGCTATGAGTGTATATGTATATATTTTATCCCAACAAGTCTACTCTAAAAATCAAATAGTAGCTGTCACACTCTTGAACAAGGAAATGCAGGGCTTCCAAGATGGCGGCCATGGGCTGAAGCAGACAGAGTTTCGGTAATTAACGAAACAAAAGAAAACGTTCTACCTGGCTAGGGGCAGGGCAACAAAACTATCATGGTAATTTAGTTTCTAATCTTAGCCCTAGGGGAAACAGCTTTCGGGAACAAGGACTACCCAGTCTACCAGGAAATAGAAGTAAAAAAATATCTAGAAAGAAGCTAAACTTAGAAAGACAGAAACAATTCCGCCATGCACCTTCCATCAAGTGTACTGAGATTCACTTGTAAGTTTTACTGCCATGTATGCACACTGGTCACCAATCACACGCCAATATCATAGGTATAACTGATATCCTATGTCAGAGGCGATCTTCCAGATGGGCCTTTACAGGCCTCAGCCATGTAGCTATAGATGTTGGCTCCCAACACTGCTGTCTCATTTCATTCCCACAAGGAAAACCAATGGCATCACCCACACTTTATGCCTGAGCACCTGGTGTCTTGGGGAGGCAGAACCAGTTTCAGTCTTTCCTAGCATCGCTGTGCTCGTCCCCTGATCCTGCTCTATGTCTTCTTTTTCCATAGCTCCTTTTGTTGCTAATTTATATCCTGTTTCTTACCTGACCTAACTTAAGTGCCCGGTACAACACCTGGCACGTCGTAAACAATAAATATATGATGAATGAGCTGATCAAATTTATGGAAGTAGTGAGTGACAGAGAGGGGGTCACACCCAAACTTTCATTCACTAGCTGGCACAGGCATGACATTGATCAGTATTAAATATTGTTTGAGCTGATCAAGATTGAGAGATGACAGAGGAAGAAATGACAAAGAGGAAGAAAGGAAAGAGGAGAGGGAAGGAAAGAAGAAGAGCAAGTGAGCAGTCAGGGAGATTTTGTGAAGGGAAGCCGACAAAAAGCATCTCCTATAATGAACCCAGTAGGTATCACAACCCCCATGTCAAGCCTGCAGTTGTGCTTTGTGGATGAAGCCCCGAGTTAGATGATGAATGAGGCAT
>NW_007035237.1:0-827 GCF_000164805.1 Carlito syrichta | reverse complement strand
CTAGAATTGCACACACGTGGGAAGGAATATACAAACCAACATTGAACAGAGCACAATGCCTACAAACACCAGCATGGCATCACACCAAAACATGCACATGCGTGTGCACCCATGATGCACATGACACAAAACACAGGCACGCAGCCACCAAGAACCACATGCATTCTCCTCCTCGCCAAATCCGTGCTGTACAGGCCATGTATGCACACGTACAACATTTGAACTCACAAATGCTGAATATACAGACTGTGAACAGAGTTACTGAAATCATGGGGGTGGAGAGGCCAGAAGGGAGCAGTAAGTGCTACACAAGTTTCTCCGAAGTGACAGAGAAGGGAGGGAAGAAGTGCTGAGAGCTTCACCTGCGGAGAAGCACAGCCAAGTCCCGTGAGCTCAAGTCCTGGGAGTATTCCTGGGGTTCCCCTGCGCATGCTCCAAGACAGAGTCACTGCATCCTTTCTGCATGCGC
This sequence comes from Carlito syrichta, assembly GCF_000164805.1. Lineage (NCBI taxonomy): Eukaryota > Metazoa > Chordata > Mammalia > Primates > Tarsiidae > Carlito > Carlito syrichta. The sequence continues at coordinate 358 of NW_007035237.1, read as the reverse complement.
GTGTACACACACGCCTGGGTGGAGCCCACTTCCTCAGAATAACAAAGAGCAAGGAGCCAGTAAAGTGGGTGGTAGCTCAGGCAGGAAGTGGTCATCTCTGGCGCTGCAGGCTGGTGAAGGGAGAGTGGCGGGACCCAGGCTTGGCATGGATAGCAGGTGGAGGGCGTACCTATCAGAAGGAATCCTCTGCCCAGGTGCTGTTAGTCTTCATCTTGTCTTGCAAGTCTGCATCTCATTGATGGTTCTGATGATGATGTGAAGGGTTCCTGGGGTGCTGGGAGTTCCAGTGTGGACCCAATGAACCAGTGACCCTGTGACACATACTTGCTTTGCGGGGTGGAGGGCATGGGCTGGCGGG
>NW_007035236.1:0-1002 GCF_000164805.1 Carlito syrichta | reverse complement strand
AACTCTTTATTGCAGACTTATTGCTTCCATATGTTAAAAAGCAGCCACTGTACTCCAGTCTGGGCGACAGAGTGAGACTCCAACTAAAAAAAAAAAAAAATCGGCTGAGCTCGGTGGCTCAGTCTAAAATCCCAGCACTTTGGGAGGCCGAGGTGAGTGGATTGCCTGAGCCCGCGGGATCGAGACCAGCTTGGGCAACTTGACAAGACCTCACCTCTACAATAAATCAAAAATTAGCCAGGTGTGGTAGCGTGCACCTGTAGTTCCAGCTACTTGGGAGGCTGAGGCGGAAGGATCGCTGGAGCCCAGGAGGTCAAGGCTGCGGTGGCTGGGAGGGGTCACTGCACTCCAGTCTGAGTGACAGAGTGAGACTCCAACTAACAACAACAACAAAAAAATCAAACCTTTAACCCAACCACATCCCTAAAATTTTTGGCACACTTATTAAGCACTGAATCCAGGGGGGGAAAACCATTTTATTATTATTATTATCACACAATTCTATCAGACTTAGGATTTATTTCATCATTATGGGAATGTGTTAGAAATTAATAATAAAAGTTTCTTTCTGTAATGCTTTTTAAAATATCATGCTATTTAAAGCTGCTAAAAACAAACCACACCAAGTATTTGGTCTCAATATATAAACACGTAATGCCTATGCTAAATAAACACTGCATTCTAGAACATAAAATATTCATTAATGGGAGGAATATTAAAATGGATTTTTTTGCACATTAAATTTTTTGAGAAGCTATGATTACATAAAGCTGAAAAATATAAACATCACATAAATTAATTCCTATAATTTTCTGAAACCATGAAATCTTTGCTCAAACTATACCATAAAAAGAATAATCACTTATCTAAACTTTGGAGTCTTCGCATGACTCCCCAAAAGAAGCCCTTCAAGCTGCAGTATATGTCAAATGAAAGAACAGGAGGAAGAAACTCCCTCATCCCAAAATGAGAAGAGATGGGAATGTAAAATTAGATCGGAAT
>NW_007035235.1:0-937 GCF_000164805.1 Carlito syrichta | reverse complement strand
TTGTAACAGATAATTTGTTCATCAAACAAGTGTAAATGATGAAAAATAAAGACTGACATCTAATTTTTAAAATGCTTTCACTTATAAATGTGACATGTGAGTAGACTGTGAACAGGCATACCATGATCAAAAAATTATTTATAAGTAACTCCTCAGAGCAATTTAATGACAATTTAGTTAAACAAATGGGGTAAATCTGAAACTTAGCACTGGCAGGAATTAGCATCATTTGCAGAAATAAAAGAAACAGAATGTGATGTACTTCCACTGCAAAGGCTAAGATAATTGTACACTATAGCCCAGGCTTCAGTTCTTCTCTCCACGTGATGTCCTGCACAAGTTGGTTTTGGAGAGAACCAGGAAGAAACACGCTTAACTCTTACCACAGTCTGAATGTGTGTCAGAATATTGGTGGCAACCAGGACTAGTGTTGAAGCCAGTCGTCAGATCCCAGGAGTCAGTATCACTGAGGTTGGGCCAGAGAGCTGGAAGGGGTGTTTTTGTCAGCATTCTGCTCAAGGTCTACAAACCCTGATTCCAATGACTGCTTCTTACTAAGTCACGTGTGGGCTGAGAGCTTAAATCATGTGTGGGCTGAGAGCTGGGTCCCTTGGTTTGTTGTTGTTGTTGTTGTTGTTGTTCGCTAAATGTAGTCCTACCTTAAGCATGAGAAATCAAAATGTGTCATGTTTCTATGTAAAAGGGAAACAATATAAACATTGCATTTATACGAAGATCAAGTAATGTTACTTCATTCTCATGCACTCCTGATATAAAATATTTGGGGGCAACAATAGACACATGACTGGTACTATTTTTCTTCCTTTGTTTTTCTGATGATAAGGTTTTTGGTAGAAGCAATCAATCTTTCAGAACTGTTTGTAGAAATGTCCAGTCCTGGGTCTCACTCCTTTATTACCTGAGGGCTGGAGGTGGC
>NW_007035234.1:0-811 GCF_000164805.1 Carlito syrichta | reverse complement strand
GAATAAATGGTAGAGAACAGGTCTGCCAAGTGCCCGTGTGGGTCTTGTCCTGCTGCACAGTTTGGCTGTGACCTCGACCTCCCAAAGCCATGGAATGATGAGGCTGAACCCCCGAGCCCAGCCTTGATCCTTTGTCAAAAATGAACCAGAAAGCCCATTGTGGGGTCTCATGCCCGGAATCCCAGTGTTCTGGGAGGCCAAGGCTGAAGGATGGTTGGAGTCCAGGACCCCAAGTCCCAAATGAGTAGGCAGAGAGACCCCATCTCCGCATTCATCCCAAAAGGTGATCTGGGGATGAGGTACCCATCATTCTGGCCCCTCTGGAGGCTGTGGCAGAAATATCACCAGAGTTTGCAAATTTGAGGCTGGCAATGTATGACGGTCGTGTCCCTGAGTCCCAGCCTGGGCCACAGAGGCTGTCTCCAAAAACATCAGAATTGTACACAGATTCTCAACTGCGTGTGGTGTGTTCACAGGGCGAATGAATTTAGAATCATGAAAAATGGGGGGGAAGAAATGTCCCTGGGTGAGGGATGTGTTCATGACCTTTCTGGTCGAAAGTTCTCATTGTTGAGTAGGTGGGTTGGCCTGCCAGGGGCACATTTCTCACCTCAGAGAGGAGAGCTGGCAGGAAACTGGCCAGGTAGCCTCAGGAATTCCTGCACCAAAGCGGGGCAGCCACTAGGGGAGGGCTGGGGCTGGAAGGTGCTGAGCTTGGGAAATGCTCACATGTGGGGGAGCCATGGGGGGGAAGGACTGAGGGCAGAAAGTTTGCAGGAGAATGGATTTCTTTCTTTCTTTCTTTCTCTTC
>NW_007035233.1:0-768 GCF_000164805.1 Carlito syrichta | reverse complement strand
TTTTCCAGACACTAGAAAGATGAACTTAAATACACGCTGCTCTCAGGAAAATGATAGTCTGTTCAGTGTGATAGACCGATAAACAAAATTACCATATGGCTTGCTAAGTGCTGTGGGAGTGATGAGCAGAGTGTGCTGTGGACCCTCAGAGGGGAGTACCCAAAGTTGCCCAGGCCTGGGAGTGGGTGGCGATAGTGACAGTAGTGGGGTCAGAAGGGCATTCCCAAGAGAAAAACCATCATTCACTAAGTTCTAAAGCACAGTCGGATTGCCTGGCCCACGGAGTAGAGGAGAGCACACACGTAGGGTAGATGAAAGATGGAAGTGAGAGCTTGGTGAGCTTAGGACCTGCGAGGGATTGGTGTGGCTGGTGTGTGGAGAGAGATGCACCAGGCTAGCAAGACATGATACTGGAAGAGGTACACAGGGCTCAGGTCACAAAGGGCATCATACGCCATGCTGAATGCATCGCTGTTCCTAAATGAATAAGATAAATGTGTTATAGGGAACATCTAAAAATTTTAAACAGGGATGTGCATTCCCAAGCTTGGCCACGTCTAGCTCAGGACTGGCGAAGTGGAGGCAAAGATTTATGCAACAAGGGCGTGGTGTTGCAGCATCCCCAGGGGGAGAGAGAGAGAGAGAGAGAGAGAGAGAGAGAGAGAGAGAGAGAGAGACAGAGACAGAGACAGAGACAGAGAGACAGAGAAAGAGAGAGAGAGAGTGGCAAGATTGAGGAACTAAGAGAATGTCTGCAGGGCAAGTCAT
>NW_007035232.1:0-464 GCF_000164805.1 Carlito syrichta | reverse complement strand
TGACTTTTGAATAGTGAATTGAATGGTGAATGAGTAGATGCTTGTAACCACCCGCACAATCAAGTTGAAGTGCGTTTCTGTCACCTCAAAGAGTTCCCATGTGCTGTGCGTGATCCCCATGGCTGGCCCCCAGTAACCACTGATCTACTTTCTGTCACTATAGGCCAATATTGTTTTTTCTAGAATATTATGTAAATGGAATCATGGCACTGTGATATTGTAAAATGTGTCTTTAATCTTCATCCTTGTCTCCTTGCATTCAACTCTTAAAAATCTTTCATATATTCAAATTGATAATATCTTTTTGTATGCTTATGATTGACTGATGGCTAGCAAACCCCTAGGCAGCTTCAGGATGGGAACCAAATTTGTTAGAGGGTTGGTATTTTCAACACCATCCCCAACCCTGGGTGGAGGGAGAGAATCTGAAAGTTAATCATCAGTGGCCAATGATTGAGCCAGTA
>NW_007035231.1:0-682 GCF_000164805.1 Carlito syrichta | reverse complement strand
AAAACATAGAAAAGATAAAGTAAAAAACTATACAAATCCCACCATCTGGATGCAACTTCTATTTACACGTTGAAGAAAATTTCTCTACACATATATGTAAACACAGATAGAGACATGGCATCTTATATAAATGGAATAACATTGGGGTTTAAAATGCAGGCTTTGCCGGGCTCGGTGGTTCACTCTGTAATTCCGCACCTTTGGGAGGCTGAGGTGAGTGGATTGCCTGAGCCCGTGTGTTCGAGACCCGCCTGGGCAACTTGGTGAGACCTTATCTCTACAATAAATCAAAAGTTAGACGGGCGTGGTGGTGCGTGCCTGCAGTTTCGGCTACTTGGAAGGCTGAGGCGGAAGAATCACCAGAGTCCAGCAGGTCAAGGCTGCGGTGGCCGGGAGCGGCCACTGCACTCCAGTCTGGGCGACAGAGTGAAACTCCAACTCAAAAAATAAATAAATAAAATAAAATAAAATAAAATAAAATGCAGGCTTTGCAGGATTACCTACTCCTCAGGGTATTACGAGACATAAATGAGTTAATAAACAAAGAATTGTGCCTGGAACATAGTAAATGCTCCAGTATGCTTACTATTATTACCTATACATACATATGAGTCAAGAGCCACAAGTTTGCAATCCCTGGACTAAATCTTTAAAAAACATATTTTAAAATTTTTATTAATAT
>NW_007035230.1:0-414 GCF_000164805.1 Carlito syrichta | reverse complement strand
TAAACATGGGGCACAATGTAGAGACACGCAATCTAAGATCCCAGCATACCCATATACTTTCATTTCCAATATTCTCAAGCTTATCCTGATACAGATCCATCTAAACTCTCTTTTCTCATCATCCATTTCCTTCTACTCTTCTAACTTACTAAAAATACTAAATCTGTTAAATAGTGAGAGACAGAAAACGTTAACTGTAGTGAAAAAAAAATAAATGAAAATAAAAATACTAAATCTTTATTTTAACTGCACAACGCATACATTTCTCAAATTTACTTTTTCTTAACTTCATATTTTCAACATCACAATCTCTAATTCACATGAAGAATCTGCTCTTGTAGAACTCTAGTTCACATTATCAACACATGAAGCTATTGCAATCATATAAGTGCTTCTCAATACCTCTTTGTTCCC
>NW_007035229.1:0-791 GCF_000164805.1 Carlito syrichta | reverse complement strand
TCATCTAAATGCAGAAATTTTGCTTCTTTAGACAGATATTAAGCACAAAAAGGACAATTTTTTTATTATTTAATAAACTTCCTCTATTAAAAAATTAAGTCTCAGCCGGGTTCAGTGGCTCAGCCTGTAATCCCGTGCCTTTTGGAAGCTGAGGTGAGTGGATTTCCTGAGCCCACGGGGTCGAGACCTGTCTGGTCAGCGAGACCTCATCTCTACAATAAATCAAAAAATCAGCCAGGCGTGGTAGCACATGCCTGTAATTCTGGCTACTTGGAAGGCTGAGGCGGAAGTATCGCGGAGCCCAGCATGTCAAGGCTGCAGTGGCCGGGAGCAGCCACTGTACTCCAGTCTGGGTGACAGAGTGAGACTCCAACTCAAAAAAAAAAAAAAAATTAAGACTCTATGATTGTAAAAGTAGAGAATATAATTAAGAAACATATATCCCTTTATTAATGAATATAGAAAAGGCCAAAATGCAATCAATTGCTAATTCTAACAATATGCAAAAATGTATTGTTGAATTTAACTTGCTTTTTGCTATGTTTTGTTATGCCTGTGTTCATCAGTGATATTAGGCTGTGTTTTTTGTTGTTGTTGTTTTTTCTTTGTGTGTGTGTGTCTTGTCTTTCTGTTAGAGTAATTCTGGCCTCATGTAGTCACTTGGAAATTATTCCCTCCTCTTCCATTTTTGTGAAGAGTTTGAATTAAACTGGTATTAGCTTTTTAGCTACTTGAAAAAATTCAGCTGTGAAGACATCAGGTTTTGGGTCTCTCTCTCTCTCTCTCTCTCT
>NW_007035228.1:0-759 GCF_000164805.1 Carlito syrichta | reverse complement strand
TGCTAACAAGTTGACTACACAGCTGATCTGAATCACTGACATCACTAGCTAGCCAGGTAGCTATCTAGCTGATGTAACAAGCTAGCTGCCTACATTGGCAGTTGGCTTGCCAGCTCTCTTAACTAACTGAATTAGCCAGTTAGTCAGCTGGCTAGCCAAGTGACTTAACTGGCTCGCTACCTAGCTAGCCAGCTGGCTATCCAGCTGACCTGAATAGCTGAATTAACAAGCTAACTAACTAGCTAGCCAGCTGACTTAAATAGTTAGCTAACTAGCTAGCTACCTAGCTAGCCAGCTGACTTAAGAAATTAGCTAACTGCATAGCTACCTAGTTAACAAGCTGACTCAAATAGCCGCCTAGCTAGCTATCAGAGTTAACCAGATGGCTACGTAGTTAATTAATCTTTATTTAACATTCTAGCTAGACGACTTAATCAACTCATTTAACTTGTTATCTAATGAGCTATCTAGCTGACTCAACCAGCTGACCTGACTCGTTAGCTAACTAGCTAGCTAGCTGACTAATCCAAGTGGCTTAACTGGTTAGCTAGCTAGCTAGCTAGCTGCTCAAACAGCTAACTCAACCCGTTTGCAAACTAGCTAGCCTGCTGACTCAACCAGCTGACTTAACCCGTTAGTTAACTAGCTAGCTACTTGACTCAAACTGCTGACTTAACCCATTAGCTAACTACCTAGCTATCTGTCTTAAACAGTTGACTAAATTAGGTAGCTGACTTAACTAGCTGACTTAGCTAGCGA
>NW_007035227.1:0-846 GCF_000164805.1 Carlito syrichta | reverse complement strand
CCCGCCTAGGTAGGTGAGACCTCATCTCTAAAATAAATCAAAAATCAGCCGGGCGTGGTAGCGCATGCCTGTAATTCAGGCTACTGGAAGGCTGAGGCGGAAGGATTGCTGGAGCCCAGCAGGAGGCTGCGGTGGCCCGGGAGCAGCCACCATACTCGTCTGGGTGACAATGAGGGGTGCAAACCCAGGTGATGGGATACAGAACAATGGAGGCAGTTCAAACCCAGCACCTCCAGTAACTCCCCTTCAACCATGGCAGAAAAAAAGAATGGTACCGCATTTATAGTTTGTGATCAACTGTGCCCAGCAATGATTCCACCACCTTTTCAATTCAGAAGCGATTTTTTTTTAAGTACTTAACAATTTTGATCACAGGAAATGTTCTAAAAGTCGACTGATATACATGTTTCTTGCACAGAAGTGTGCCAAACTGATTAAAAAAGGCCCATGAGCATACAAGTCTATTACCTTAAAATAAAATTCTTTGGGGAAAGTGACTGTATAAAATTCAAGAAAAGAAAGGAAGGATGAAAATGCCCTGAGGCTCAATCATGCATCTGCCTATGAAAGGTGGGTGTGGAATCATGGTGGCTTATGCAGCAGAAGGGAACTCAAGACTTGGGCAACAATTCCTTTCAAAGTATCAATATTTACCTCCTGGAACCTCCGCAAATATTTATACCCAGGAAGAAAAAAATTTTAGATGTTGACTTTAAAAAACGCAGGAGAAGTCTGGGGAATGATTAATGGCAGAATCTGTAAGTGGGCAGAAAGGGGTTCGCTGCTCAATTTCCTCGGCTTTTCTGGATATGTAAATTTTTCATAAGAATATGTCACAGATGCCTG
>NW_007035226.1:0-689 GCF_000164805.1 Carlito syrichta | reverse complement strand
ATTCTGCTAAATTGAAACTTGTTGAGATTCCAGATGTATATCATTCTTAGAAAACTGAACCTTGAGATTCAGTATACCTAAGTGCTATTCAGAAGGCAAAATGCATAATATTTATACAAAATAAAACAATATCTTAATTTAATACAGCTTTCCCCATTCTAAAAATTTGTGTACATTTTTCTTGGTAAACTCTGTATTTTCTGCTTGTTAATTTTGATTAAATGTTACAGATGTGCAATCCTTAGAGAAACCTTTCCCTTATATATCTGAAGGAAATATAAAATTACATTCCCTTTATATTTTAACGCAATTTATATTTTTAAAAGAGTATTTCCGTTGAATCCCCTAGTATTTTTCCTACCTAAGACATACTGCTGTACTCTGAAACAAAGTATCCGAATAATCTGACACTTTTAATCACCAAGCATTTAAAATTAGGCACACAGAAAAAAGAGGATTTGGGGCCCAATATATATATTAAAAAAAATGGAGATTTACAAAGTTGTAAGTATTAGTGCTCTGCATTAGTATAAAAATTTAAATAATTGAAAATTATGGAAATTTGATTATGATCTTAGCAAAAGCAATGTTCAAATCCTGTAGGAAAAACTGCTCAAATGCTGTTACACAATAGTAAAAACATCCAAAAGTTTCTAAAGAAAGTTCTAAAATATTATTTGGTTGTCCAA
>NW_007035225.1:0-766 GCF_000164805.1 Carlito syrichta | reverse complement strand
ATCAAGACATTAAACTAACAGAACCAATTGAGCACACTCTGATACTTTTTTTTAAGTACAGTGTCCTTCAGCTCTGATTTCTAGCTGTCTTCTCAAGCTGGCAAATTACTTCACAGTTGGGTCAGTTGCCCCTGGCTGCTCTGAAGGACATTTCACCACTCAAATCTGACCTGTGTCTCTTTTTCAAGCTTTTTCCCGTTTCAGTGTTGTTACCTTGAATCGCCAGCAGGTGGTGCTATCTCAGCTGGTCGCCCCAGAGTGGGTGGAGCTGGACAGGCGACGGGCAGAGGCCGAGATGGGAGCTTGCCTCAGGGCACACGGGAGGAAACCCATGGCAGCAGGACGACATGGTGGTAACAGAGATGGCAGCGATCCCAGAAGATCTTCCCTGCAGGGGCTTCAAGGACTGAAGTCGTGGATCGCCTCAGGCATGGGTGGCACGATGAAATATGGCTGTCACAAAGACCGCAGTGGCGGCACGGCGGCTGCTGTGTCTGCGGCTGCAGAGGTTGTCCAGACTGCCGTGATGTCCCAGCAGTGGCAACGGTGGAGCTTCGTGTGAAGAGCAGGCTGCTGACGTTGGGGCCTGGAGCCCCTGGGGAGAGAGCCCGAAACTCACTGCGTTCTCCTTTGCAGAGGTTCTTATATACCAGTCTGCCCCGTGGCCATCTTTTGTACCACTTTTTTAATCCAGTCCTCTTTTGATGGACAGCATGGTTGGTTCCAGGTTCTTGCAATTGTGAACAATGCTGCGATAAACATACTT
>NW_007035224.1:0-850 GCF_000164805.1 Carlito syrichta | reverse complement strand
TTTTGGAGGACAGGCCCTCATAGGACAGGATTCCCCAGTTAGGTAAGTGTTCTAGGAACCCATCAGAATCAGTGTGCCAACTAGCATTGTTGTGAGATTCTGCATTGTGGAAGAATTGTCCAGAGTTGTGGAAAACAGGTTAACTGATTCTACCACCATGACAACACACCCTGCATAACCTGTGCTGAGTGATCAGCAGTTTTTGAACAAAAACAGTATAATCCCCATGCCCCACCCTTCCTATTCACCTGATCTTGCCCTGAGCAACTTTTTATTTTGTTTCCCTAAATGGAGAAAAATCCTCAAAGAGAAATGTTTTCCAATGTAGAAGAGGAGAAACAAAAAACAGGAAAAACACTAAAAAGCATCAAAATTGTGATGAATTAAACTGTTGTAAGCAGTGGAAAAAGCATCTTGATAGGTGCATAGCATCAAATGAAGAATACTTTGAAGATGACTGAAGTTTAAATATGTAAGAATACACTTTTTAATAAGTAAATTCCAATTTGGGGGTCTACATTGTATGTTTTAGAATAATACTTTACTAGTTTTATCTGTTAATGAGTATTTAGCATTTATACTTTAACAAATCAAAAATTTTAGAATGTGTTTACATGGTTTTGTGTTGGAAATGTGTTTCTATTCAGCTACTGATATTAAAAATTATTTTATGCTTTGGGAGGCAGAGGTGAGGGGATCGCCTGAGCCAAGGGGTTCAAGACCAGCCCGAGCAACGTGGCGAGACTTCATCTCTACAGTAAATTTTAAAAAACAGCTGGGTATGGTGATGTGCACCCGTGATTCCAGCTACTTGGAAGGCTGAGGTGGAAGGATCCCCAGAGCCCAGCAG
>NW_007035223.1:0-746 GCF_000164805.1 Carlito syrichta | reverse complement strand
TCAAGGTGGAGGCAGGCAGAGCTAGGCAGACCCAGCATGCTGGGTGGGTCAATGCAGTCTCTGTGTGGTCTCAGGGATCTAGTTGTTACCTGACCCACCTGCTGGGCCAAACTGGGGGAGTGGAGTGTGGGACAGCCAGGAGCTGCAGGTCAGTGTGGCAGTGGGTGACTCCTGCTGGGCAGAGCTGTGTAGCAGGGGTGGGGTTTCAGAGCTCCCTGGACTAGGAATTGGGGGCTGCCTTTGGTATCTTTTTTTGTAGAATGATTTGATTTCCTTTGGGTATATTCCCAAGAGGGAAATTACTGGGTCATATGGAAAGTCAATTTCTAGTTATTTCAGAAATCATCACACTGTCATTCAAAGAGGTTGCAGTAGTTTGCATTCCTACCAGCAGTGTAGCAGTTTCTTTTTCTCTGTATCGTCATCAGCATCTGCTATTGCTTGTTTCATTAATGATGGCCATTCTTACTAGAGTTAGGTGATATCTCCTTTTTTAAAAATTTATGATGTGTATTTTTTATTTTTAAATTTTGAGTTGCAATTATGGGTTAGGTGTACAAATATACATTGTGCAGGTTCCCATGTTGATGAGATGTGCCCCCACCTCCCCATGTAGAGAGAGACCCCACCTCCCTGGTGCTCCCTGCTGCCACCCCTCCCCGTAGTTTCCCACCACTGTCAATCCTTTTCTTGTAGTATTATGGTAGTTGTGCAAGGTCCACTTTTGAGTGAGAACATGTGATACT
>NW_007035222.1:0-853 GCF_000164805.1 Carlito syrichta | reverse complement strand
CAAAAAATGCAAGTCTAGAGTATATTTTATTTTAAAAATATGCAATGTTTGTGATATTTTTATCATTTTTTAAAAGTGGAAACAAAGATAGTATTTATTGATGTCTGAAAATTACCTTTTGTAAATCAGATGAATGAAAATGCAAAGTTGATAGAATTTCATAATACTTAACTGAGGTAGCACAAGAGTGAAACCATTACATGGGGTGTCTTTGAAAGTGAATTGGTTTGGACATGGTTCTTTCAAAATTTTAGAAAGACACTTAACATATGTTTCTATATGCACATATGCAATTTTCTTATATACGTGTGTATGTGTATCTCACAACTAGCGACTTTGTGTCACACAGACATTGCAGCAAATTATGAATAAGGTTTACGCACAGGAACACTTAGCATTTCCAGGCACACATGAGTTTTCATAAACAAAAAAAATACCTAAAGTTTACCTAATTGATGTAGCTGGTACTAACTCAGACACATCCTGAATCCTTAACTAATTTCATTGTGTTAATTTAATTAAACTAGATTTCTCTATGTTTCAGAGAATAAGATTTCGACTGGAAATTGAATGAGTCTGGAGAGAATACCCTAATTGCTTCTTGAGAAGCAAGGGCTATTAATGTGATTCCTTTCTGTAAGGTGGAAGTTCTTCTGTCACTGTATGCAGATACAGATACAAACTGTGCAATTTTGAATCAGTTTATGTACATAAGAAGGAGCTGTAGACAGGGTACTGGTATGAAACAGAACTTGGAGGAAATATGCCAGATATTGTAATAAAAATCACAATGCGTAGCCAAAGTCTGTCCAAGACAGACAGGACAGTATTATGTGTAATTAAAAGTGGGACT
>NW_007035221.1:0-483 GCF_000164805.1 Carlito syrichta | reverse complement strand
TCCATGAAGTCAGCTGGCTCTTTTTCGTCAGTGCGTTTGGCAGAGCCATTGTGTTTGGTACAACACACAAATTTGAAAAGGAGAAACATTTCAGAATGCAACCAGTGAATTCACAAAGTAATGCATTCTTACTCTACGGTGGAGTTACCGTCAGACAGCGTGTGGCACCCTTGAGCTGCACTATCCCATTCGTGATCTATTAAAGTACTCTTAGTTCAAACAAATGCACTCTGGGGAGTATAACTGAAAATGAGAAGATGGTGAGTCTCCTGTATTGCAGCATGCACCAAAGTTAGAATGACATTGATAGCCCTGAATTAGTGCAGTACACAGTTGAAGACCTGTCTCCCAAGGAAGATGCACCTTCACACCCAGGATAACAGCGGCCATCTACAGTTATTCAGCAACGAAAATGGGAGAGTAACTGCATTCGTGGCCTAGAGAAATGGCAACGGGAAAAATTTTTAGTATTCAAACAGAAAG
>NW_007035220.1:0-1065 GCF_000164805.1 Carlito syrichta | reverse complement strand
CATCACATGTTCACATTTATAAGTAGACCTTGAACAATTATCATAATACTATAAGAAAAGAATTGGCAGTAGTGGGAAACTGCTGGGAAGGGAGAGGGGAAGCAAGATTGGCAGTCATGGGAATCTGCCCAGGGAAAAGGGAGCACACCTATCAACAAGGGTACCTGCATAATGACCATTTGTATACCTAACCTGACTTGTACCCCATATCTTTAAAATAAAAAAATTAAAAAAAACAAAAACAAAAAAAATTGGGAACATTAAAAAAAAGGTCTCTTTGTGATGTCCTTATTCTCTCCAGTAACATAGAGAGGTGTTGGGAGCCAACATATGTAACCACACAGCTGAGGCCTATGAAGCCCTATTCAGAAGGTCGCCTTGGAGACAAGGATATAACATCAAGTGTGTACATATGAATAGTAACCAGTGTATTATAAGACAACATAATTTTCAATATTAGGAAGTGACAGTCTAAAATAAAATCTTATTATATCCTATGAAAAATGCACAGCAGAATTATTTTATATCTCTTTTTCTTTCTAAACTGTTTTTCTTCTTAAGATTTTTTAGCTGTTATTTCCTGGTAAATTGATTGATTAGATTTTGTTCCAGTATGTAGTTTCATTTGGGGTTATGATGACGTTATAAGTGTGATAATAGTTGTATTATGTTGCTTTTGGTCAAGCAGAACGTTCTTGTTTTTTGTACGTGCAGTAACTTTCAGCTTGCTTCAGTCCCCGGCTGTCGTTATGGCAACTGTGCAGTTCATTGTTTTAAGTGGCATGGCAGGTTTTGAGACGTAGGTAGTTTCCATGTAATAGGCAATCAGATTTAGGTTTTAGGTTAAAATGTCATTGAATTAAGTTTTATAGAACATGGAGTAAGTTCATAATTTTTATACTTATTAGTACTAATGATAAGGTTTGTAATAGATTATAGTAGGATAATAGTTGTATTAGAATTTGGACATGATATTATAAGATAAGTAATTAATAAAGTATAAAAGACAATAGTTTAGATATTTGAGATTTATAGAAGTTGTGATAAGATTTTAGGTTAAGGATA
>NW_007035219.1:0-834 GCF_000164805.1 Carlito syrichta | reverse complement strand
TTTTAATCATCTTTAAAGTAAGAAAAAATAAAAAATAGTATAAAACCTATTGACAGTTGCACATTTTACAGCTTTTATGTATGTATTTATTTATTATAATTTTTTTTAAAATATGGGGTACAATTCAGAGTTAGATATACAAACATTGATTATACATGGTCCCTGGTTGATGGGTTATGTCCCTCCCTCCATTTGCAGTATCCCTCCACTTCCAATATAATCCCTCCCCCTAAAAAGATTTCCACTATCGCCAAATACTTTTTTATAACACTAAAATTGATCAAGTTCAGCTCATGGGGGTGAAAATATGGAACTCTGTTCTTTGTTTCTGTGATAAATCACCCAGAATGACCTACCTCTTAGCCATCAAATGTTCGGCAAAATACCTATATCTGTCCTTTTTTATGGCTGCATAATATTCCATTGAGTGTATATACTACATTTATATTATCCATTCCAGCTTTGATGGGCAACATGGTTGGTACCTTTTTTTTTTTTTTTTTTGCAATTGTGATTAGAGCTGCAACAAATGTACTTGTGTAGGTATCTTTTTGGTAAAATGATTTGAGTTCCTCCAGGTATATTTTTTACAGGGGAATTACTGAGTCACATGGCAGGTCAATTTCTTGTCCCTTTAGAAACCACCACAGTGTTTTCCAAAGATGTTGCTCTAGTTTTCAGTCCACATACAGCGTAGAAGCATTTTTTTCCAAATCCTCACCTGCATCTGTTATTTTTTGTTTTAATAATGATGGCCTTTCTCACAGTGGGTATCTGGTATTATAATGTGGTTTTCATTTGCATTCCTTTGATGATGAATGAGGCTGAGCACAC
>NW_007035218.1:0-802 GCF_000164805.1 Carlito syrichta | reverse complement strand
AAATTAATATTGTATCTTAAACCTTTTTGTTTGTAATAATAGAGAAAATACATTCCTGTAGAAATGATCTAGAGCAAGATTCTATTGCAGTGAATATGGACTTCTGGCCTGTAGGGAAAAAAGCAATAACTTTTTCTCAGCCATCACAAGATGTATGACTGAGACCCCAATAACAAAAGTCAGGTTAACAAGAGAAAAACGTACATTATAATGTGTTTGTGCTTTACATGACTCAAGAGACAAAGACTACCCAAATCAAGATAATCTGTGTATTTTTATGAACAGTTGTGCAGAAGTGTGATTGATAGACAGAAGGTTGTGATAATCTGGCAGAATTTAGCAAGGTCTCTTTGTTTAGCTGCTTCTTCTTCTTCTTCTTCTTTTTCTTCCTCCTCCTCCTCCTCCTCCTCCTCCTCCTTCTTCTTCTTTGAGTCTCACTCTTGTCGCCCAGGCTGGAGTGCAATGGTATGCTCACGGCCACCACAGCAGTGACCTGCAGAGCTCAGGAGATCCTTCCTCCTTAACCTTCCAAGTAGCTGGAACTGATGCACGCCCCACTCCCACTAGTTTTTGTGATTTATTGTAGAGACGAGGTCTCACCACGTAGCCCAGGTTGGGCATGAACCCCTGGACTCGGGCAATCATCTCTCCTTGGCCTCCCAAAGTGCTGGGATTTCAGGCTGAGCCACCGTGCACGGTCCGTAGTTTCTTCTTGATGTCTCGCTGTGACATGCTTTCCCTTCATGTATAAGGCAAGGCACCTACCAAATGAAAATCTTCAGGAAAAAAGGAAGAGAGATGT
>NW_007035217.1:0-679 GCF_000164805.1 Carlito syrichta | reverse complement strand
TTGTAGCTTAGCTTCTTGTCACACTGATCAAATTAACTCATTCTACTTTTTTATATTTCCTTTTCCTTTTTCATCTGACTTGAGAATGCAAGCTGCACACAATCACCTGCTGGAAGAAAAGTAGTTCCAGAAGTTACTGTATTGCTACCCTTCCTATGAATCTTAGTAATACTAAATAATATTTAGTAATACTTTATCCTTCTTCATAAGCTCTTTGTATAGCCTTTCTATATGTAGGATTTCTGATTTTGTGTGTGTGTGTGTGTGTGTGTGTGTGTGTGTGTGTGTGTATATATATATTTTTTTTTTTTTTAAACCTTTGAAGCTTGCTATCTCTTGTTTTATAACAAGTTCTAAACATGGTTCTTCATTCTTCTGTTCAGGCCATGGAACAATAAATCTCAAAATTTTCTGTTGTTTTTAAACAACCACACATTCCAAAGATTTTTAAATTGTAAGCATCACAGCAGAAGGCAAGCCTACACAGGATTTTAATGTCTAACATCATTCACAATGCCCAGAAAAAGTGGTTTATTAAGAAATACGGTATATATGTCAACATTTTTAAAAAATCCTCAATTCACTGCAGAATTTTTAGACTTTCTTCAATAACTGAAACCAATAAATGTATATTTGATTCCCAGAGAAACATATCCAATCACATTTTCCCCACTAGTCT
>NW_007035216.1:0-1044 GCF_000164805.1 Carlito syrichta | reverse complement strand
TGGCAGTAGTGGGATACAGCTGGGGTGGGAGGGGGGGTGGGACACAACATCAATAAGCGTACCTGATCTCAAACTAGGCATATTGGGGACCAAAGGGAGGGCCAAATTTTACTTGTGTATTGACCACCTGTGTACTAATCCTGAATTGTACTTCACATCTTTGAAATAAAACAATAAATTTTTTTTTAAAAGTCATTGTCTGATAATTCCAGAATGTGGGTCATTTCAGCTTGGCATCTGTTTATTTTATTGTCTTCTCTTGAGATTTGGTTACTCTTTTTCTTGGTTGTCAGTATATTAATTTTGGATTATATTATAAACATTTAGAATATTGTGCTTGAGACTCTAGGTCCTGTTAAATTTCTGTGGAGAACGTCAATTTGCCTGTTTGAGCAGGTAATCACCTCATGAGGTCTAGATTGTAAGGTCCATTTTGCCTTCTGTGGACAGTGGCTTTCAACATCAGTTTAGTTCTCAATGCTTTTGCTATGCTGTTTGGGCCTGCTCACCACAAGGGAAACTGAGGAACTGGCCCTAAACTTGAATGGAGTCTCATGTATGACTTCTCTTCTTGGAGATTTTGATGTGCTCCTTTTGGCTGTGTTCTGTACAAGAGAGAGAGTCAAGAGTGATACACAAAACTTGAATTCAGAATATCTGTCTTCTGAATTGATCCTTCTCTTTCTGGACTCCTAAATTCCCCTTTGCCAATTCCTTGTTTTATTTCAAAGATTTGAAGTACAATTCAGGATTAGGTACACAGATGGTCAATGCACAGATAAAATTTGGTCCTCCCTTTGGTGCCCAATATGCCTAGTTTGAGATCAGAACCAAAAACACAGGGTTCTTTAAGACAGTTGACCTTCTGCAGTTGTGCATATCTGAACAACAAAAGTCAGAGAAATGAAACAAAAATATATGAATTTTCTCCCCACCTCCCCTCTCTCTGCACAACAGAGTCTCTTTTTCTGATTCTCCTTCGTAAAGGAAAGGATTTTCTTTTGGGGCTATGCAACTCCACCTGCTGCACTAACATAAACCACT
>NW_007035215.1:0-643 GCF_000164805.1 Carlito syrichta | reverse complement strand
AACGGGCCACTGCACTCCAGTCTGGGCAACAGAGTGAGACTCCAACTGGAAAAAAAAAAAATAGAAAGAGATGGAGTCGGGCAGTGGGACTGGAAAGTCTACCATATTGATGGGGTCTTCAAAAGGGTGAGGATGGGAATAGCAGAGGCCTTGGAAATTAAGAGCCATGAGTGTCAAGAGTCACTGGTAAAGCAGAACCAGTAAGGAGAGTTCCAGCACTTTTAGGAACCATGAGGATGAGGACGTTCTCATCCTTAAGCACATCTCACAAGTGCACACCAGCTCTTAATCCCAGTAGTACACAGAAACACGTTATGACAAGGATATTTTATGCACTCATCTACTGATTCCACAGACATGAGCTTCAGAAACTTACACACACTATGGCACCAATGCTCTCGACCAGATGCACCAAGACTCAGTCCCGCATCTCCCAGCAACACACACACACACACACACACACACAGAGAGAGAGAGAGAGAGAGAGAGAGAGAGAGAGAGGTGTGCAGTCAAGGGATACACCAGATGCAGTTATCTTTTGATGAGCAGAATCCTTTGGGACCCAGCCATGCCCTTGTTTCTCAAATGTTAACTGACCACTGTCTAACCTGCTGACAATGACCCACCCAGGCAAGGGTAGGGT
>NW_007035214.1:0-913 GCF_000164805.1 Carlito syrichta | reverse complement strand
CAAGTGCCTGTGAGTGTTGGGGGTCAAGTTCACCATGGGCAGCTCGGACCCCAAGAAAGTAAACCACTGCAGGTTTTGGGGGGTTGTGGATTTCTGAATTGGCCACAGAGATTTCCATTTGGGTGTCACCACCACTGGAAGAAGGCTGAGCCCAGAATAAAGCCACGGTTGCTCCCTAGAAAACAGTGAAGAAAACAGCAAGGTTGATTGAGCCATCCAGACTCGGAAGAATGGACCGTCTCCCACCCATCAGGCAGGCAGAGCATTGTGAACAGGCTGACTTGTAAAAAACACAATTTTCCATGTATACAGAGCAGGGAAAAATCTGGTGGAAAGTTCAGCCATTCCAAAAATTAAGCCCATATTATAGTTTTGAACAAATGACTCTGCTTTTAACAGTTATTTACTGGTTTTTATAGCCCAGTGTTAACCAAAGTCATAAAAACATAATGACTTCAACTGCAAAAGTTGCAGCACTTTTCACATTTCATTCCCAGAATAGCAATTCATGGTTTTCATAATTAGTCGGGATTGTTCGAATGTCCCAAAAATGTGTTGTGAATTGTTGTAGAAATTAGAATTCGTTCAGCAGAAAAACAAAAGGCATTAAGTCCCTTCCCTCCTTCCCACTCCTAGGCCTGGACCACTGTGCTCTGTCAGATCTTCCCGGTGCCAACCCAGGTCAAGAGGCTGGCACAGGAGCCCTATGGGCAGAGTGCAAACTTGTAATATCTTCCCCCAGAGTTGCCTGACACCAACGCAGTCATTCTTGAGCTGGGTCTCCTTGGTAGGAAAACTTTGTTATTATTATCGCTGTTATTATTTTGAGTTAGGGTTTCACTCTGTTGCCCAGGCTGGAGGGCATTGGCATATCATGACTATCACAGCTCACAGCAGCCTGGACCTCCTGGAC
>NW_007035213.1:0-819 GCF_000164805.1 Carlito syrichta | reverse complement strand
AGGTAGTAAGAGCGTCAGGCAGGCAGGCTCAAGCCACTCCTTCCAGTCCAGCCAATATCACACACAGTAGATAGTAGTGCACTTAACCAATATATAAAAATCACAGATTAAACATTCCATGTCAAAGTAACGTGGGATGTCAACAGAAAATGGAAAGGAGAAAGGGTTAGCGAACCAGGTTAGGGAGAGCCAAGGTGAGGAGGAGTTTTCCCGTGCCGGCTTGGATGGCACATCCACATCTTGCAAGAATATGGGCAGAGTCTCTGGTGGAAGATGACAGGAGCTTTTCATGGGGACAGCAAGATGGTGTCTGTTCAAGTGGCTGTTTCGAGCTGGTGAAGTCCTGTTCTTTTTATGGTCACAAAGCCTTCTGATGAGGTCTGACAGCGGAAGGGCATATGCCTGGTTCTGTTCTCACCCGGTTGCCTGTGGTGTCTATCGGGTGAGGCAAACAACCGGTCCCTGTTGGCATGAGGTCTTTTAGGAAATAAGATAAAGTCTTTTTCTGAGATGGAGTTACTTGTGTAAAGGGTGCCCCGTACACTCTCCGATATAAAGATCTTTTTCTACATTAAGTTTGAGCTTTAAAAATAAAATGCTATGTTCATTAAAAATTATTGAAATTTAAAATATAGGCACTTTATTTTCTGTCGACCTTCCTATATCTGTCATAATAACTGAAAAGAAAAATATGTGTTTTCTAGGAACTGCCAGTGTCTTCTTGTTTGATTTTACTCGGTTTGACTTCCACCTCTCCCTGTTCTGACATCCAAGCCTGGGCTCTTTTGTTTCTGCCTTGGAAGGGGAGGCCCTATCTGC
>NW_007035212.1:0-319 GCF_000164805.1 Carlito syrichta | reverse complement strand
CGTAACAAATATCTGTCTGGGGATGGGAAAACACCTCTTATCAACAGGGTGCCTGAATGAAATGTAATTGTACACCTAACCCTTCACTGTACCCCCACAAAACCATAATAAAAAATACTGATTAATAAAAAAAAAAAGAAAAGAAAATGAAATGATTCTATATCTCGAAAATCCAAGAGAATCTCTCAAAAATCTCCTTGCATTGATAAAGGACTTTGGCAAAGTCTCAGGGTATAAAATAAATGTGCAAAAGTCAGCCACATTCTTTTTTTTTTTTAATCAATATTTTTTATTATGGTTTTGTGGGGTACAGTTAAGG
>NW_007035211.1:0-501 GCF_000164805.1 Carlito syrichta | reverse complement strand
GGCTATCCCGCTGGCTTAGCTAGGTAGCTAGGCAATTAAATCAGACTGCTATCCAGCTGGGCTAGCTAGTTAGGTTACCTAGTTAACTCAGCTGGCTTCACAGTTGGCTAGCTAGGTTGCTAGATAGTTAAATCAGCTGACTACCCCACTGGCTGGATAGTTAAGTCACCTAGTTAAGTCAGCTGGCTAACCAGCTGGCTAACTGTATAGCAAGCCAGTTAATTCAGTTGACTAACAATCAGACCAGTTATGTAAGTCAGCTCGTCATATCAAATGGCTTGACAGAAGACTAGCTAGGTAGCGAAATAGTTAACACAGTTGGCTAGCCAACTGACTAGGTAAGTAAGTCACCTAGTTAATTCAGCTGGTTAGCCAGCATGCTAGCTAGGTAGAGAGCTAGTGAAGTCAGCTGGCTAGCCATCTGGCTCACTAGTTAAATCATCTAGTTTAATCAGCTGGCTAGCCAGCTGGCTAGCTGGTCAAGTCAAGTAGTTAAGTCAT
>NW_007035210.1:0-624 GCF_000164805.1 Carlito syrichta | reverse complement strand
TAGAGATGAGGTCTTGCTGCCCAGGCGGGTCTCGAACCCGCGAGCTCAGGCAATCCACTCACCTCAGCCTCCCAAAGGCGCGGTACTTCTTGTTTTCATGAAATAAACACTAAAGTATTTAGAGGGTGAAGGAATTTCATACTAACTTACTCTCAATGGTTTAGCAGCTAAATGTGTACCCTTTGTCTAAAAACCAAAAGTTTTCCAGAAGCTTTCTGATATGCTTTTCCCTGTATCTCAAGAACCAGGCTGGTCACAGAGCCAGCTGCCCGGAAAGTGGCATCTGCCTTTACAGTCCCTGAATCAGGAGATTGGAGGGAGCGTTTGCCATATCAAGCATTTCAATATTTTCCACTTGAAAACTACAGACCGTATTGGTTCTTTGGCCCCATCCATAATCCCATTCTCTATGATTCCCTAATGCAATGGTCCTCAAAGTGATAGCCCAGTGCACGCAGCCTTAGCAGTACCTGAGAACTTGCTAGAAAATGCATATTCTCGGCCAGGTGCAGTGGCTCTCAGCCTGTAATCCCAGCACTTTGGGAGGCCAAGGAGAGGATTGCCTGAGTCCAGGGATTCGAGACCAGCTTGAGCAACTTGGTGAGACCTCATCTCTACACAAAT
>NW_007035209.1:0-795 GCF_000164805.1 Carlito syrichta | reverse complement strand
TGAGTGATTGCCTGAGCCCGCGGGTTCGAGACCCACCTGGGCAACTTGGCAAGACCTCATCTTTACAATAAATCAAAAAATCTGCCAGGCGTGGTAGCGCACGCCTGTAGTTCCAGCTACTTGGAAGGCTGAGGTGGAAGGATCGTGGAAGCCCAGCTGGTTGAGGCTGCGGTGACCGGGAGCGGCCATTGCACTCCAGTCTGGGTGACAGAGTGAGACTCCGAGTAAAAAAAAAAAAATAATAGTATATATATATATATATATATGCTGATGAGATTTCTCAGGTCGAAGGTGAATCTATTTAACTTATTAGTGATAGTAAGTCAGATAGTGTTGTAATGATGCAATGTAAATGCAGAAATATAACACAGATATGCCAAGCTCAGGGCTCAACCTGTCATCCCAACACTTTGGGAGGCTGAGGCGAGTGGATTGCCTGAGCCCACGGACTAGAGACCAGCCTGGGCAATTTGATGAGACCTCATCTCTACAATAAATAAAAAAATAGCCAGGCATGGCCACACATGCCTGTAGTTCCAGCTACTTGGATGGCTGAGTTGGAAGGGTCACCTGACTTCAGCAGGTCGAGGCTGCAGTGGCCGTGAGACTCCAATTCAAATTTTAAAAAAAGAAATATAACACGGATAATCTATGACAGTGAATCTAGTGCTGGTTGAGAACAAATCAGACACTGAGTAACAAAATATTATCCAAAGAGAAAATTAGAAGTGTTTATTGATAATCCAGGTGTCAAGGTATTTCCAAATGATCCTCAAAGTATAAGTTAAGTTGTTG
>NW_007035208.1:0-482 GCF_000164805.1 Carlito syrichta | reverse complement strand
TTCAGTTCATCCGATTCCTTTCATTCCATTCTATTATATTCCATTCCATTCCATTCCATTCCTCTACTTTTCATTCTAGTCCAATCCATTCCTCTCATATCCATTCCTCTCCATTCCAATCCTCTTCACTCCACTACATTGCATTCCTTTTCCTTCCTCTCCATTCCATTCCATTCCATTGCAATCCATTCTTCTCAATTCCTTTTATTCCCTGTCATCCCCCTCTTTTGCATTACTCTAAATTCCATTCCATCTCTTTCCATTCCTTACCATTCGATTCCTTGAATTTCCCTTCAATTCCTCTCCATAGAACTCCTGTCCATTCCATTCCAATCCATGCCATTTCTCTAGATTCCATTCCTCTCCATTTCATTCCTCTCCATTACATTCCTCTCAAATCTTTTCTTTCCATTCCACTAATCTTCATTCTATCACATTCCCTTCCCTTCCATTCTATTCTGCCCCATTCTATTCTGCTCCAT
>NW_007035207.1:0-811 GCF_000164805.1 Carlito syrichta | reverse complement strand
TGCCATTCTCCAGGCAGAGACTTCCATTGCCCTGCCCACCTATCAACAAACTTTTCCTCATTTCCTAAGGCCAGGTATTGCAGCGTGCGGGGAAGTTTTGGGTCCCTGCTCCCTCCAGCTCTTTCCCCGGCCCGGCACCTGGCACAGCAGGTCACACAAGGAGGCTCTGAGCACCCGCCCCTCAGAGACACCGGTTCCATTACTGGCTGAATACTCTGTAGGGACCCAGTGCCACTCTCGTCATTTACAGCCTGCCTTTTGGAACTTTGGAGCTCTGGAACTCCGGGTCCACCCTGGCTGAGGCACACAGCGTGAGACCCCAACCCAGAGGACCCAGACAAGCGGAGAAAAACAGACCTGCTTAAACTGCCTTGCCATTCTCCAGGCAGAACTTCCATTGCCCCGCCCACCTAGCAACAGACTTTACCTCAGCTTCTAAGGCAACAGTGTGAAACAGGAGACAAAGCCCCACCCCTATGCTGCAACGAAAAACAAAAGGGAGAGGCTGGAATCGGAGATCACAGAAGTGACTCTAGTTTGATCGCTTATTTTGACCTATGATTTTATCATTGAAACTGTTGGTCTAGATTACGTTTGGTGTTTACCTTCTGACTTATACTGTTTCTTGATTTTTTTGGCCTGTCTCTGTTTAGCTATCAGTATTCTTCAGGGAATCTTTCTTACCTGTCTTTTTTCACTTCTTCCCAGCCCTGTGTCTCTCTCTCACCTGATAGTTGGTATGTATATCTGTTTTCCCTCTTGCACTTCTCCCTTTCGCTTATTTTGACTTATGATTTTATCATTGTAACTG
>NW_007035206.1:0-864 GCF_000164805.1 Carlito syrichta | reverse complement strand
CAGGAATGAAGCTACTTGGTCATGGTGGATGATTTTGAGATGTATTGCTGAATCCGGGTTTGCTAGGATTTTGTTGAGAATTTTAGCATCTATGTTCATCAAAGATATTGGCCTGTAGTTCTCTTTCTTTGTTGGATCTTTACCTGGCTTGGGTATTAATGTGATGTTGGCTTCATAAAATGATTTGGGGAGAGTTCCATCTTTTTCAATTGCCTGGAATACCTTCAGTAGGATTGGTATCAGCTCCTCCTTGAATGTCTTGTAGAATTCTGCTGGAAAGCCATCAGGACCAGGGCTTTTTTTTGTAGGAAGCTTTCTTATTACGTAGTCAATTTCTTTGATTGTTATTGGTCTATTTAGGGTCTCAATTTCTTCTTGTTCCAACCTAGGTAGGTTGTGTAATGTCAGAAAGTCCTCCATTTCCTTATGGTTTTCAAGTTTGTTTCCATACAAGTGTATGTAGTAGTCTCTAATGATCTTTTGTATTTCTTCATGGTCGGATGTGACTTCATCTTTTGTGTTTCTGATTATGCTTATTTGATTTTTTTCTCGTTTTTTCTTGGTCAGTCTAGCTAGGCGACCATCAATCTTGTTTACCCTTTCGAAGAACCAGCTTTTTGTTTCATTGATTTTTTGTATTATCTTTTTGTCTTCTATGTCCTGGATTTGGGCTTTTAATTTGGTGATCTGGATTCTTCTGCTGAAATTAGGGTTTTTGTGGTCTTGCTTTTCCAGCTTCTTTAGGTGGCTTGTTAGATTGTGAATTTCTATTCCTTCCATTTTCTTCATGTGTGTTTGTAGGGATATAAATTCCCCTCTTACTACAGCTTTCAGGGCATCCTAGAGATTTTGGTAAGATGTTTC
>NW_007035205.1:0-905 GCF_000164805.1 Carlito syrichta | reverse complement strand
TAAACAGAACACTGCTTTTGTGCCTATTGTAAGAAAAAGCAAATGAGGTGATTTTGACGTTTTCTATATTCATTAGTAAAAGGGGTATAAGTTTCTTCATTATATTCTCTAAGTTGGCAATCATACAACCTTAAGTGTTTAATGGAGGAAGCATACCAAAATCATAATAAAATTGTTCTTTTTATGCTTACTATCTGACTAAAAAAACGAAATTTCTGGCATTTAGCTGAAGGTAAATATTAACTTAAGTATCAAGGTATAATATTTTAACCTCATTTTAGCCTATTTGCCTGTATTTCGAAAAAAGTAGCTTGTTTTACTTCTTTTATCGCAGTATAGGAGATCATATCATGTTAAGCATGAATTTGGTTTTGAGAAACATTTGGTTTCCTACATGCAGCCATGTGAATGTACGTTATTCATATTTCGTCATTTTCTGATGACTCTCAAATATGTTTTTGAAACTCGTGGATGAAGATTTGTATGGTTTTGAGAACGTAGCTCTGAAACTATGATGTCATAACTATTATAGTCCATCTCTTTTCTTTACATAGGGGATGATTTCTCTCAAATGTATTCCTAAGATTGCAGTTTCTATACTGTAGGCTGTTAGCACATGAACAGCTAACCCCACAGTGTTTCACAATTGTAAAGCCTAACTCACACTTCTAACAGTATAAACATACGCAATGCCTCTTTCTTCATGATTTTTCCAACATTATTCATGTTTCATTTTTCAAAGTTTTTTAAAATTTTATTTTGTGGTTTGATTGTTAGAGTCAGAGTCTAACTCTGTCGCACAGAGTAGACGGTCACAGAGACTGCGGCCTCCAACTCCTGGGCTCGGGCGACTCTTCCAGCTCAGCCTTCCAAGTGTCTGGAACTTTGTTGAGCTCAGGGAGAAA
>NW_007035204.1:0-1192 GCF_000164805.1 Carlito syrichta | reverse complement strand
CATAAGAAAATATTTTCTTTTTAAAATCTATGCTAAACAGTTTTCCACTGTGTGTGTGCGTGCACGCACGCGCTCCCGTGCATACATGTGTTGCATGTTCTTTATTGGTTCATTCATTGGTGGACACTTAGATTATTTGCAAGTCTTTACTATTGAAAATAAAGCTGCAATGAGTGTACGAGTGCTGATATTGTTTTTAGATACTGATTTTATTTTATTTTTTGAATATATATATATATATATATATATATATATATATACCCTAATGTGGGATTTCTGGATCAAATAATAGCTTTATTTTTAATTTTTTGAGAAGCCATTTTACTGTTTTCCTTTTGCATTCAGAGTTAGCACCCAATATAAAACGAGGAGGATAAAACCCAATGGCATGGGATTGTAAATGACAGGGAGGTGGGATCCCAAATAGTATGTGCAATAAAAAGCAAAATCATTAAATTAATATAATACACCTAATCTACAAAAGTTATCAACAGTATGAGTGTAAATTACTAGGATCATTTCCAAGATTTCCATGTGGCAGGGAAAGTGCATGCTTTCCTTACTGTTTGGGGTCAAAAGGTCAGTTGTTCACGACTTTAAGAATACCTCCTTGAAATGCACATGGTAGTGTCTGTCCAGCAAACTCCACATCCCTTTTGTTTTCTTTGTATTTCCCTTTTTAGCTACTAGCGAGCCTCTGGAGAAACAATATATACAATTAAATATGATCCATACTAAACATGTTTGAATTTTAGAGAGAACTGTGATATTTTTAAAAGCTCATCTTCCTACTGCTTATTCATTTATTTAATGCCAATTAATATCCCCTTGATGTGTTATTTTTTCATTCTCAGCTGAGGACGGGCTCAGTAGCGCCGCCTGTCATCCCAGCAGTTTCGGAGGCCAAGGCGACTGGATTGCCTCTGCCTGAGGGTTTGAGAACACCCCAGGCAAATTGGCGTGACCTGCTGTGTACAATAAAATTTAAAAATTAGCCAGGGGTGGTAGGGCACCTGTAGTTCTGTGTACCTTGAAGGCTGAGGCAGCAGGATCACCATAGCTCAGCAGGTTGACACGGGGTGACCATGAGAGTGCCACTGCACTGCAGCCTGGGCTACTGAAAAAGACTCCAACTCAAAAAAATAAATTCTCAGCCGGGGCCTTGGTGGCTCAGCTTGTAATCCCGCGCCTG
>NW_007035203.1:0-924 GCF_000164805.1 Carlito syrichta | reverse complement strand
CTAGTTAAGTCAGCTGACTAGCCCGCTGGCTAGCTAGGTAGCTTGCTATTTATTCAGTTGACTAGACAGCTGACTAGCCAGATATGTCACCTAGTTAATTCAGCTGAATAGACAGGTGGCTAGCTGTGTAGCAAGCTAGGTAATTCACCTGGCTAAAAAGCAGGCCAGCTAGATAAGACAGTTAGTTAAGCCAGTTGGTGAGATAGGTAGTGACCTAGGTAAGTCAAATTGCTAGCCAGTTGACTGCCTAACTAAGTCAGCTAGTTAAGTCAGCTGGCTATCCAGGTGGCTAGAGATGTAGAGGGCTATTTAAGTCATCTGCTTGCCAGCTGGATAACTAGTTAATTCAACTTGTTTAGTCACCTGGCTGGACAGCTGTCTAGTTCATTAATCAACTAGTTAAGTCAGCTGACTAACCAGCTGTCTAGCTAATTAAGTCAACTCATTAAGTCAGTTGGCTAGCCAGCTCACTAGCTAGTTAAAAAGCTAGTTAAGTCAGATGGCTAGACAGTTAGACAGCTGGCTAGCTTGTCATAGCAGCTAGTTATTTCAGCTGGCTAGCTAGGTAGCTAGCTAATTAAGTCAGCTATTTTTGTCAGCTAGCTGACTAGTTAAGTCATCTAGATAAGTCCTCTACCTAGCTATATAGCTAGCTAGGTATCTGGTTAGTTATTTAAGCTAGTAAAGTCAGCAGGCTAGCTAAGTAGCTAGCTAGTTAAATCAGATAGTTAAGTCAGCTGCCTAGCTGGGTAGCTAACTAGTTAAAACAGCTGGATAACCAGCTGGATAGGTAGTTAGGTCACCTTTTCTAGTCAGCTTGCTAACTAGCTGGATAGCTAGGTAGCTAGATTGTTAAGTCAGCTGGCTAGCCAACTGGCTAGGTAGGTAGCTAGCTCTTTAAGTAAACTGGATAGAGTGCTGGCT
>NW_007035202.1:0-676 GCF_000164805.1 Carlito syrichta | reverse complement strand
CTCAAAATCACCAACAAAAGTACAAAAATGTGAAAAGCACGGCACTAAATAGTTTATGAAAAGGACACTTGTTTTCAATATGAGAGATGAAATAAGACAGCCAAGCACAATTTTGATCAACTTTAGCTGCATGTTGGGAGAGTTCAATTTTTTGCTAGTCCTGTATTACAATGAAGACCTATGAGTTTGGATTTCGGGGGTTACAAATAAACTTTTAGCAAGAAGGTGAACTCACAGAATCCACAATAAAATAGTGTGAGGGTTTTTTTAGATGTAAAACATGAAACCTATTTTTATTTCTTCACAACTATCTATGGACAATGAATTTACTTCCTAATGTGTTTATGTATATGGAGTGCATACTTGTTTTTCTTAGGTGCCTAGAAGTATTGATTAGAATCTCCATTTGGGTTTCATTGTCACCTGATATTTCAGCTCCACTTTAGGGTTATATCACATAATTTTAAGAATTAAAAATAATCAAAATCTTTGCATGTTAATGTCCACTTGAGAACATCTTAGGAGTATGAGTATCTCTGCATTTATTTGTTTGTTTGTTTGTTTGTTTGTTTGGAGAAGTCTCTAGGTGCATTTTACAATGATTCCCCTTCTCTTCGCCAACTAAAGTCATAAAATATCTTTCTTACCCAATTTAACTCCATATATGTGAGAATGG
>NW_007035201.1:0-757 GCF_000164805.1 Carlito syrichta | reverse complement strand
TTTTGAGTTGGAGTCTCACTCTGTCACCCAGACTGGAGTGCAGTGGCCACTCCTGGCCTCCGCAGCCTCAAACCGCTGGGCTCCGGCGATCCTTCCACCTCAGCCTTCCAAGTAGCTGGAACTACAGGTGCACACTACCACGCCCGGCTAATTTTTTGATTTATTGTAGAGATGAGGTCTCGCCTGCTCAGGCGGGTCTCGAACCCGCGGGCTCAGACAATCCACTCACCTCAGCCTCCCAAAGGCGTGGGATTACAGGCTGAGCCACCGAGCCTGGCTAGGCATTCTATTTGTACGTGAAACAAATGTGAACATATTTCCAGATATTGTCCTTGCATACAATCCCTTCGTTAGTCTGGGTGCTGTTATTGTGCTTTGAGGTAAATAACCAATATTGAAAAAAAAGTCTCCTAAAACAATGTTGTTATTTAAGAATATGAGTCCTAAGATTTAACATTGAGCATTTTGGTTTCGTTATTCCTACTTAGATTAGAGTTTTGCAGTCGAACAAAATGTGCTTAAATTACGTACATAGAAATGCAGAGTTAAGATGAATCCACTCATATATGGAGACTCAGAAGTTTCGGATTTTTGTTATTGTTAGGTGTTGTTTTATCTTTTTTTGCTTAGAAATTATTTTGGAAATGGAAAGGATTGTATTTTCCATGAGGTTAACATTTACTTTTCAATACTATAATCTCTATCTATGAAACTGAAGGTCTTGTTTTCGTTGTCATTTTAACCAATTAAATTAATT
>NW_007035200.1:0-758 GCF_000164805.1 Carlito syrichta | reverse complement strand
GCGGCACTTTGCCTGGGGAGCTGTGGACGCCCATCATGATGCACGTGGGAAGCATGTTTTCAGTGCCAGAGTCTCCATTGGACGAGCTGGGATATGGCGGTATGATCATGACTCCTGGGGCCTGGATATGAGGGCCTCAGGCAGACCTCCCTTCTCAGTCCCTGAGCACCACGACTCTGGGGGCCAAAATGCTTGACATGATTTATGGGACCTCTCACCAAGATGAGATCTGGCTATATCACCAGGACTGATCTCCAACCCCTGGGCTCAGGCAGCCTCCCGCCTCAGCCTCCCAGGGTGCGGGGCTGATGGCCATGGGCAACGATGTCCGGCATCATCTCAAACATTCTGTCCATGGGGGAAATGCAATGGAATCCCTAGGACGGAGACTACCACATCCGATATAGGTGAGACCGGCACCATGCACGTCTCCAGTTTTCCCAATTCAGGGAGCAACAATGTCTCACTACATGACCCAGCTGGTCGAAAAATCCCAGTCTACAGTGGAATCATTTGGGACAACACTTGGGATCAAAGTGGGCAGAGGTGTGGGCACCCAGGCAGAGACATGACCCTGTGCCAGATGTCCCCCCTGGGAAGGGTTTTGTGGGCAACTCTGGCCACATTCTCCAGGGTCCCAGGTCGTCAAAAGAGAGTGGGCCTCATGCTGGGGTCCCAAGAGGGGTGTGAAGGCCAGGCATGGGGTTCACACCAGTAATCCGGTGCTCTGGGTGGACGAGGCAAGAGGATGGCCTGAG
>NW_007035199.1:0-880 GCF_000164805.1 Carlito syrichta | reverse complement strand
CCCTCCCAAGTCGCTGGCACTATGGGTGCATGGCACCACACCTGGGTATTTTTTTTTTTTTTTTTGTAGCTATGTTGCTTAGGCTGATCTGGAACTCCTGGGTTGAAACAGTCCTCCTGCCTCACCCTTCCAAATTGCTGGGATTACAGACCTGATACACTGGACCCAACCCAACATTTCTTTTTTACTTTTATTTTTCATACACCAGTCTCTCTCATCTCTCAGATCTTAAGAGTAAATTATGGATGACTGCAATGTGACAACTACTTTGGTTACTGAACATTCCCAACCACTAACTGTCATACCTCTTCCACAAAGGATATTCAGTTAACTTCTGAGAGTCAATGATGCAAGAAACTCAAACACAGGAACCATGCCAGAATCCTGGCATTTAACTTCACCTGGCTACACAGGAGATGGTTGATTTCACCAGGTCTGGGCCATCATTGCCTCTGGAGTCACACTCACACTTCTTCCAAGACTGGGATTGCCTAGTGACATACCTCTTCCTTTGGATTGGTCTTAGCTCTGGGACATGCTGAATCAGAAGGCTTATCTTGTATTTTAAGGGAAACATGGTCAAGAATGTTTGGTGGTTTGGGTATAATCAGGGTGTTAAAAAAACACAAAAGAATATTTGGTGGAAAGCCGGGCTCAGTGGCTCAGCCTGTAATCCCGCGCCTTTGGGAGGCTGAGGTGAGTGGATTGCCTGAGCCCGCGGGTTCAAGACCCGCCTGGGCAGCGAGACCTCATCTCTACAATAAATCAAAAAAAATCAGCTGGGCGTTGGTAGCGCGCGCTTGTAATTCCGGCTACTTGGAAGGCTGAGGCGGAAGGATCGCCGGAGCCCAGCACGTCGAGGCTGCGGTGGCCGGGAGCG
>NW_007035198.1:0-619 GCF_000164805.1 Carlito syrichta | reverse complement strand
AATTCATATGGAAACACAGACATCCAAGAATAGCCAGATCAATCCTCAGCAAAAAAAAAACAAAGCAGGTGGTATCACATTACCAGACTTCAAACTTTACTATAAAGCTACAATCATCAAAACAGCTTGGTATTGGTACAGGAACAGGCATATAGATCAATGGAATAGAATTGAGATCCCAGAAGCAAAACCTCAATTTCTCAACCAACTCATCTTTGACAAAGCCCCCACCACCTACCACTGGGGAGAGGAGAACCTATTCAGTAAATGGTGCTGGGAAAACTGGCTGACCACATGCAGAAGATTGAAACAGGACCCCTATCTATCCCCATGCACAAAGGTTAACTCCAAATGGATCAGAGACCTAAATGTAAAACCTCAAACCATAAGAACCTTAGAAAAGGAAGGAAATACTCTCATGGAAATCGGAACTGGCATCCAATTCCTGAACAAAACCCAAAACCCACAGGTCATAAGAGAGAAGATAGACAAGTGGGACCTTATTAAACTGACAAGCTTCTGCAAAGCCAAAGAAACCATCAAGAGAGCAGGGAAACAACCTACAGACTGGGAAAAAGTATTTGCCAACTCTAGGTCTGAAAAAGGCTTAACATCCTGG
>NW_007035197.1:0-740 GCF_000164805.1 Carlito syrichta | reverse complement strand
TTATTGTGGAGATGTCTCACCAAGTTGCCCAGGCAGGTTTCGAACCCACGGGCTCAGGCAATTCACTCACCTCAGCCTTCCAAAACACGAAATTATAGGCTGAGCCACCGAGCCCGGCTGGGTATTCTAACTTTTAACTATGTTCCACATACTGCTCAACTAATATTCAACTATTTTAAAGAAAAAACATTCTCGAGAACCAGTCTACATTTTAAAAAGCAAACTTCTTTACTTTAGAGAAATATTTTTAACAATCTTTAAATTGCAAGTACTGGCCTATTCTTTACTCAAAGAATTCAACAAGATGGATGTCATTTTAATATTAGTTTGTAAATTATTTCAGCTTTTCCAAACTGTTTTAAGAGAATGAAGGTAAAATAAGGAACTCTCATGACTTAGATAAAATTCACTATCTTCTGATGTCTATGGTAGAGTTTTTTCTTGCATTAGTATTTTAAAATATGAAATAGAAGTTACTGTATTATATTTC
Organism: Carlito syrichta; assembly: GCF_000164805.1. NCBI lineage: Eukaryota > Metazoa > Chordata > Mammalia > Primates > Tarsiidae > Carlito > Carlito syrichta. The sequence goes on along the minus strand of NW_007035197.1, from coordinate 250 downwards.
TGCTTTCTAATTCATATTAAGATATAGCAGATTTCTAAAGTGAAAACATAATGTGTGCTCTCACAATTTGTCATTTACATGGTAATTAAAAACCTAAGCACTATCACAAGTTCAGGGATACTTCACCCAGTAAACAAAAATATTCATCACTAAGACTCACCGTGTAAACGTATGTCCCCCAGCAGTGCCCTGCTAATCTACCTGTCTGCCCCTATGTGTGACATCAACTGTAATTTGCCAACAAGGACAG
>NW_007035196.1:761010-773503 GCF_000164805.1 Carlito syrichta | reverse complement strand
TATCTTTTCATTGGTGTATTTAGTCCATTCACATTCAGGCTGATTACTGAAATGTGATTGTTTATCCCTGTCATGAGGTTCTTATAAAGTTTTTTTCTTTGTTTGCTTGTTTTCTTTTAGCTTTGGGGTAATGTATGTTTGTGTTTTCAAGTTTGTTATTGTGCTGTATTCTCTGTTGATTCTGTGCTCTGCTGTTCTCTTGGGAAATATGTGGTCATTCTTTTTTTTCTTTCTTCTGTGTTTAATACTTTTAAAAAATGTCCTCTGTAGAGTTGGTCTGGAAGCTGAATAATCTCTTAGGGATTGGATGTCTGAGAAGGATTTTAATTCTCCATCACTGATGAAGCTGAACTTGGCTGGGTAGGAAATTCTTGGTTGAAATTGTTTATCTTTGAGGACTTTGAATATTGAACTCCAGTCCCTTCTTGCTTGTAGTATTTCTGCCAAATGGTTTGCTGCTATTCTGACTGGTTTTCCCTGGTAGGTAGTCTGACATTTCTCTCTTGCTGCCTTTAGGATTTTTTCTTTTGTGCCTACTTTGTATAGGCGAATTGCTATGTGTCTAGGGGTTGGTCTTCTCATTTGATGCCTTGTGGGGGTTCTCAGTATCTCTTGTATTTGGCTGGTCATACCTCTGATGAGATGGAGAAAATTTTCTTAGATTACCTCCTGGAATACTTGCTCCAAGGTGTTCTCCATTTCCCTTTCTTCTTTTGGGATACCAATCAGGCATAGGTTCAGCCTCTTGATATAATCGCACATCTCTTGTAGGCTTTGTTCTTTCTTTGAGTTTTCTTTCTATGTTTTTTACAGATTGGGTTAATTCCCTGTACTGGTCTTCAGGTTCTGAGATTCTTTCTTCAGTTAGATTAATTCTGCCTTCCATGCTTATCGTCTTGCTATTTATTTCCTGGATAAAATTTTTTATTGCCAAAATCTCTTTTACAAGTTATTTCATTGTTGTATCTTGTCTTTCTTGAGTCTTATGCACTCTTTCCATCTATTCTCTAATTCCTGTCATATTCTTGGGTCAGTCATTGGTGACTTCCATTGTTTGGGCTCTGAGGTCTGATTTTTCATGAGTTTTCTCTTTGTTGCACTTGAAATTACCTGTAGTTTTCCATTGGCTTTTCCTCATCTGTGACAGATATTTTGCTTCTCTCTTTAGTTTTATTGGGAGAGGCTTTTTCTTCTGATGTTGCTCAACCCTCTATTCTTCCCTTGTCCAGGCTCTGGATTTGTTCTATTTTGAAATAGGACTGTGAGTGGGAAGTTTGCTCTCTTGTAGTTTTGAAAGTTGAGTAAGGTAGGAGATGGGGAGCTAGGATTCAGAAACTACTTGCAAATTACAATGTTCACTGATAGTGGTATATGTTCCCTGAGACTCACTCCCCACCACCACTCTATATGACGATGCAATGGGTACATGTGTGTACCCCCTGAGTCCAAGATATAGTGACAGCAATGAGGAGCACAGAGAAAAATAAAATGAAATTAGATGGACAAGAATTAAAAAAAAAAAAAGAAAAAAAACACAGAACAATGAAAGCAGAAACCAAAGCATAAAACATTGAACACACACACACACAGAGACATACACACACACCCCAAAACAAACTGGAATAACAACAAAGTGAAACAAAATGAACAACAACAAAAAATCCCCAGGAAAACTAACCACACACACACACATGCCTAGCACAAAATGAATGGAGAAGAAAAAGAGAATGACTGGGGAAAGAAAAAACACACACAAAAAAGGAATTCCGATGGAAACCTCACACGTATATTGACACACACCTTAAACTAAAAAATAGAGAAGACAAAAGAACAAAAACAAACCAACAACAACAAAAAAACTGAAAGATGAGCACTCAATCATTCACAAACACACATAAACAGAAAACAAAAAACAAAAGAAGAAAGACAGAGAAAAAGTAGAGAAAAAAATAAAAAAAGGGGGAACATGCAGATCAAACCCTCATATACACATTCATGCATAAAAGAAAAATATTTTAAAAATAGAAGAACTAACAAACAAATAGGCAAAAAAATTTTAAAAATTAAGAAAACCCCCAAAACCCTGCCCTTTTGTGGCAGGCTCTGTAATTCTTCCACTCATTCCAACTGTTTCACTCTCTTCCCATTGTCCGGAAGAGGGGCAGTGGGGGTGGGTGGAGCTGCAGTTCTCCCCTCCCACTCACGCATGGTCAGGGAGATCCCCTCTGGTGGGGAGGTGTGGGATTGTCTCTTCCCCAGGTATGTACTCACTGGGGTGCCCCAGCCAGGCCTATCCTGGGAATGGAGTTTTCCTATTGTGACTGATGTCCAGGCTCTACCTGGGTTTGTCCCTCTCAGTCATGCCCCAGCTGTGTGGGTCTGATGTTCAGAGGATTGCTGGGGGGGTTGAGTCAGCCCCAACTCACCACTGATCTCTTTGGAGATCTTTCTTATCCTTTTCTGGCCACACCATTTGTCCCTTGGCTGGATCAGGGTAGGAGTTGGGGTGCCTGGAACTCAGCACTCATTAGGTCCCTCTGAAGTTTGTGCTTCCAGGATACTCCCACTAGGTCACGATCAACCCCCAAGTAGTTGATCCACCAGTCACAGAGATCGGATCTGTTACTCGGTGGTGAGCAAGTTGGAGCACTTTCCTGCCCCACCTTCAAGACAGTGGCGGGGTGCTCCTCTTGTCCTCTCTGATGGGACTCTGTTTCTGGGCTCCCTCTGCAGTCCCTGCTGCCAGTGTCTGGCCAGGTGCTGAAGTGGTGAGGCAAAGCCTGGAGCCAGCAGTCTCTCCTTGCCACTTCTTCACAGAAAAACTTTCGTCTGTTAAAAAAAAGAAGGCATTCAGCTTCTGCGACCTGGGAAGTGCCAGGGACCAAGCAGAGAAGCTGCAGCACCAGCTGCTGCACCAGAAGGGCCCTGGCCACTTGCTCAGGAGCCTCCACTTAGTCAGTGTCTCCCAGCATTTTCTTCCCAGGAAGGGTTTTGTTGATTTAAAAGAAAGATGGCGCTAAGCTTCTGCATCCCGGGAGTTGCTAGGGTCCAAGCCCAGCAGCTGCAGCACCAGTTGCAGCACCAGAAGAACCCTGACCACTAGCTCCCTAGCCCTCACTCATTCAGCCACTCACACACTTACTCACTCACCAGCATGCACACAAAAATTTTCCATACACTCGCTCACTCATACCAGGACTCACATAGTCTGATTGGCTCGGCCGCCATTTTCATGTATACTGAACTTTATATTTAAGAGGGCCCTTTGGCTCCTGTGTGGAGGTCTGACAGTAGAGGGGGTGAGGGGAGCAGGGAGGTCAGTTAGGAGGCTACTGCACTGTCCAGGCCAGAGACGGTGGTGGCTCACCAGGGTGGGAGAGGGAGGAGTGGCTGTGTTCTCAATATACTCAAAAAGATAGCATGGACAGTGTGCTGACGATTTGGATGAGGGTGTGAGAGAAGAAGGAAGTCAATGATGACTCAGAAGATTTTGGTCTTATTCACTGGTAAAGCAGATTTGCCATTGACTGACATGAGAAAGACAGCGGGAAGAACAGGTTTTGGGGAACAAAGATATGTCAAGTTTGTGGGTGCTGTGAAGAAAGACTGAAGTGCCCGCTGTTCTTTATGGGAGAAAACCTGAGCTGAGAAGTGCAGTTTAGTGCCCTTATTTGATACAAATTTTCCTCTCTTGTTGTACAAGGGTCAATGTCAGGGAGCACAGGCTTCCAGCAGTGTGATGGGGGCTGCCATGTTGATTCAGACCACAGTACTGCAGAGTAGTGAGGAATACACCTTTGAGGCCAATATGGTGACTCTGGGTGGGTTTGGTGTAGAGCAGCCTCTGCTGACCTCCTGGCACTGGGCCTCAGGAAAACTCAAAGGCAAACACAAGTTCAACATTCTCTAAATCAACTTTTTCCCCCTTATCAATTTGAGAAGGGCTAATCCTGGAAGGCAGGCTATTCATATGCTTTTTCGGTTTAAGATTTTTTTATTGAAAGACTTCACTTCTCCCACCTCTTGTCCCTGTCCCCAAACCTTGAAAAGATGCACTTGGCAGAAGAGTGGTGTATCTCAGGGCCAGACCACACACCTCCTCCTCTGTGTAAGAAGGCAGGGCCACAGGTCTAACCTGCACTGGAGAAAGGGAAGAAGAATTGTTCAAAAAGTTTGAACAAAGGTTATTTATTTATTTATTTTAGTTGAGGTCTTATTCTGTTGCCCAGGCTGGAGTGTAGAGGCACGATCACGGCTCATCATAGCCGTGGATGAGCTCAAGCAATCCTTCTGCCTCAGCTACTCCTGAGTAATTGGGACCACAGGCACATGCCACTATGCCCCACTAATTTTTTTTTTTTTTTTTTTTTTAGAGACGAGGTCCTGCTATGCTGCCCAGGTTGGTCTCGAATTCCTGAGCTCAAGCAATCCTCCCTTCTCAGCTTTCCAAAGTGCTGGGATTGCAGGTATGAACCTTGGGTCTTGGTCTGAAGTTTTTTTCAATAATAAACAGAAATAAGTTTCTACTTCTAGAATGAGTAGAATCTTGTTAGAAAGTTATGGAATGGGACAAAGCCATGCTTACAGAGCCACAGAGGGGCAAGGAAGATCCCACAAAGTAGATTTTTTTGTTACTCCAAGTGTGGTCTGCAAACCAGCGGCACAGGCTTGTCAGAGAAGCCGAATCTCTGCCCTCTGTCCAGACCTGCTGAGTCAGTGCATTTTAACAGAATTCCCTGGTAATGATTCATAAGCACATTAAAGTTTGAGGTATAGTTGGATGAAAAAAAATTTTTTTCGATGTTTTTATTCTTGACTGTTGGGCAGAGCAGCTGACCGAAGGAGGCGTTTTTGACATCCTGCTCTTCCTTCCACAGGATCTGGCATCATGCTTGTCACCTTGGTCCCTCAACAGGAAACCCTTAACTATTCATCTGGAGAGACCACAAACCCGAGCCATTAAAAAACAGACAGAACTTCGTATTTGTGAAAGCTCACAGTTAATATTTCATGGAGAAAGGATGAATAAAACATCATGCAATTAGCTGCTTCCCTTCAGCAATCACATCTCATTAAGGGAGCAGGAGGCAGCCGACAGGACCCCCAGTGAGCAGCTGGCCTGGGCCCCACTCAGGACAGGCCTGATGGTTTAGCGGAGCGACAGCCTGAGTCTGCCTCCTTTGAAAGAGTAGAATTTTCTCCCGGAAGTGCCGGAAGTGGTTTGATAAGCTACGTCAGCCCTCAGCAGGATAACTTTCAGTGGCCACACCTTTACCCGCACCCCAGCGTGTTCCATGAATGTATTCGTCTCTGGCATCTTCTGGGTACTAGGTACTGTGCTGGGTGATGGGGAAGAAGCAGTTGTCAGCAGCTCTCCCTCCAAAGTCCCTTTGATGTGCTGGCTCCCATCAAAGACTCCTGCTTTTCCCTCAAAGTCCCTTTCCCGGCCTCAGCCTCCTGCTAGCCAGCCTCCTGCTGGGCTCTGCTGTCTTCCAGCCCGTGAATACACCACCAGGAACATTCTGCCTTCAACATGGTCCCAAACCAGCCTTCCTACTATGTACCTCAAAGCTGTACAAAGGGGCCCCTTTCTCCACCATTCATGGTGGAAAAACATGGAAAAGGCAGGGATACGGGGGCGAGCTCGGATCGTCTCACCGTTGCTCACCCAAGCAAAGGAGAATCCCATGAATGTGGTAAAGACTCTTCTGAGTCTTTCTGTTTCCTCTTCTGTCGTATTTTCTTGTCTCAGGAATATAGAGGTTAAGAGGGGAAAATGGGTTTGAATTGAAACCTCAAGTCCTACGGAGGACGGCAGGTAGCCTGGGGCAAGTGGCCTCATCTCTGCAAGCCTCGGATTCCTGTCCTCTGAGTGGGTACACAGTGCCTGTGGTGTAAGGATTCGTGGAGCACGATTTATGAAAGGGAAGCTGTGACTGTGACCGTATGGGCAGTTTTGGGCATCTGATACCGGAGTTGCTGGGCCACTTGGCCAGCTCTGCCGGTTCTTCTGAGGCGGACCTGTTCCTTTTCTGTGTGGCATGCCGTCATTGTTAAGTGGTAGCTCCGCTTGGCTCAGTCTTTGCCTCTAGTCTGATGTCCCCGTGTGAGGCTGTGGCTTGGTCTGGGATTAGCATGTTGACACGGTCCTACGGCCCCAGAGACAGAGCTGACAGCACCCTCTGATTTCCACAGACTGCATTAACTCCACCCTCCTGAGAAGGCTGCCATCATGACGGAGCCCAGTTCGACACGTGGGCTAACAGAGCGTTGGGCTGGGATGTCACGCCTGGCCACCTGACAGTTTACCCACACGCCCCGGCCACCTTCTCTGAGCCCCTCAGGGATGGAGGTAAGGAAGCAGGGCCTCAGTGACCGCCTCTTCAGAGCCAAAGTCCCAGAGAAGAGGATGCTCTTGTCAGCTTTGTCAGATCAGCCCCTAACAGGCAATCTGGATCATGCCACCACTAACACTCTAAAATAAATGGATTAGGAAAGGGAATGATCTGGATGATTGCTTTTACTCAATAGCCTACCTCAACTCTGTAGATGAAAGGAAAGAGGGAGAGAGAGGACCTGAGTGACACCAGGGAGGTTGATTTGATTTAACTCTGCGATGGTCATCTTACATAAAGATGGAAAGATTTTAATCTGTGCACCTCCCTCCCTAGACCAGGGCATGTGTAATCGTCCAGCAATTTTAATGAAAGATGTGATGCCATCAGACATGTTGGATGGGAAGGTCACTACGGTGGGTGTTGTTGGTCACCTTCCCAAATCCCTTCTCCATGCTGGTACCCGCATCTCCCAGCTGCTGTGAGTTTTGCTGCAAACAGCTCACAGTTGTCCCCCTTTTCAAAAAATTGTCCTTGGGCAAATTGAGCTGCCTTGCCTGAGAAAGGATGTGTCCCACCTCCCACCCGGCACCCAGTCAATGGCTGGCAGTCACAAGGAGGCAATCTACCTTGCCTCCAAGTGGGACCAGTTCTAGTACAATTAGTGCCCCTGAACCTACCTAAGTGACCGAGCTCAGACCACATTCTTGCTTAGATTTTTCTTTGCCTCACCCTGCTTCCTTTATTTTTATTTTATTTTTAATTTTATGTATGAGTCAGGATCTCACTCTGTCACCCAGGCTGGAGTATAGTGGTATGATCACTGCAGCCTCAACTTCCTGGGCTCGGTGAACTTCCTTCTGTCTCAGCCTCCCGAGTAGCTGACATTACAGATGCATGCCACCATGCCCAGCTAATTTTTTGATTTTTTTCTTTTTTCTTTTTGTAAAGAAGAGATCTTACTATGTTGCCCAGGCTGATCTCAAACTCTTAGGCTCAAGCAATCTTCCCACCTCAGCCTCCCAAAGTGCTGGGATTACAGGTATCAGCCACTGCACCTGGTCGTCGCCTTCCTTCTTCGAGAGTATTAATGAATAAGTCACTTGGATAGAATCCTCATCTTAGACCTGGATTCTGGGAAACCCAACCTAAGACAGTCATTAGGAACAAAAGGGTGAGGATCCAGTGCTAAGGAGACAGGCAGGAAGCCCTGACACAGTTCTAGCACACATAGATGAGGTTATGACCTGGGGAGGTGGCAGTGAAAACAGGACAAAAGAGAGGTACGGCTGTTCGTGTTGTCTTTCTTTTTTGGCTTGTTTTGGGCTTGCAGTTCTTCCCTGCCTGGCAGAGTCTTTATTTCTCACATGTATTGTGTCTCTCTAACCAGATGGTGATCTCTGTGTATTGAAGGACTGTGCTGTATTATTTTCTGTGGAGAGCTCCATGTGTGTTTTTTTGTATGTAAAGGGAATTTTAAAAGAATTTTCTTTGAGTTGGGGTCTCACTCTGTCACCCAGGCAGGAGGGCAGTGGCTTGATCACGGCTCATTGCAGCCTCGACCTCCTGGGCTTGGGCAAGTCTTCTGCCTTGGCCTCTTGAGTAGCTGGAACTACATGCACGTGCCACCGTGCCTGGATAATTTTTTGATTTTTTTTTTATGGTAGAGACAAGTATCACTATGTTGCCCTGGCTGGTCTTGAATGCCGAGGTTCAAGTAACCCAAAAGTGCTGGGATTATAGGTGTAAGCAAAAAAAAAAAAATGCTGTTGAGTTATGACTAGATTGGCTCAGAACACTAGTGAGCCATAGCAAGTCCTCCCTGGCTGGGCTGAGGGCTTCTGTGAGTTTTGCTTCTGTGAGTATAGAGGTTAGGAGCACTGTCATCACCTGTAGACCTTGGTTTCTGCACTATTAACTTATTTCTTCTTCTTATCAACCTTACTGAGAAATAGTTTATGTAAGATGAACCACATCCATTTAAAGTATGCAGTTCAACAAGTTTCGTCTGTTACTAGTGTTCATAAAAGCATCACCACAATCAAGACAGTTTCTTGCCTCTGTGCATGCCATACCCCCTTACCTCTGGGCCCACACAAACACTAATCTGGTTTTTTTTTTTTTTTGAGTTGAAGTCTCACTCTGTCACCCAAACTGGAGTGCAGTGACACGCTCCCGGCCACCGCAGCCTCGACCTGCTGGGCTCCGACGATCCTTCCGCATCAGCCTTCCAAGTAGCTGGAACTACAGGTGCGTGCTACCACGCCCAGTTAATTTTTTGATTTATTGTAGAGATGAGGTCTCGTCAAGTTGCCCAGGCAGGTCTCGAACCCGCGGGCTCAGGCAATCCACTCACCTCAGCCTCCCAAAGGCGCGGGATTACAGGCAGAGCCACCGAGCCCAGCTTGGTTTTTTTTTTTTGTCACTATGATTTGTATCTTACAAAACTCAAACTAAAATAGGTTGTTTTTTATGAAAATAGAATTGTGGGGCATGGATTCCTTCATGCTTGGCTTCTTTCATTCAGCATAGTGATTCTGAGTTTCACTCATGTTGTTAAGTGTATTTAGTAGCTTATTCCTTTTTTCTTGTAAAGTTAAATTTTCTTTTTAACGTAATTGTAAATTCAGATGCAGTTGTAAGAGATTACACAGAGAGGCCCAGTGTAACCCCAATGGTTGCATCTTGCAAAAATACAGTACACAATTACAACCAGGATATTGACAATCATATCAAGAATATCATAATCATTCTTTTTAGCATTGAATAATATTCCATTGTTTGGAAGAAACATGGTTTATTTATTCATCCACCTACTGAAGAATGTCAGGGTGGCTTCCTCATTGTGGCAATTATGAATAAAGCTGCTATAAACATTCATGTGCAGGCTTTTGTGTGGACATAAGTTTTCAATTCTTTTGGGTAAACACCAAGAAGCATGATTGCTGGATCATATGGTGAGAATATATTTGCTTATCAGAAACTGCCAAACTGTCTTCCAGAATGGCTATAACATTTCGCATTCCAACCAGCAATTAAGGAGAGTTTATTTGCACCCTTACCAGCACTTCTTGTTGTCAGTGTTCTGTATTTGGCCCATCTAATGTGTACAGTATGCCATTATTGTTTTAATTTGCATTTCCCTGATGACAAATTATATGAAACGTTTTTTTCCAATATGCTTATTTTCTATCTGTATATCTTTCTTTGTTAAAGTCTCTAGTCTATTCTTTAACTAGGTTGGCTGTTTGTGTTCTTTTTGTTGATTTTTAAGAGTTGTTTGTATATTTTGGGTCACAGTCCTTTATCAGATATTTATTTTGTGAATATTTTCTCCCAATCTGTGGCTTGTATTTTTATTCTTTTGCCAGTGTCCTTCACAGAACAGACATTTTTTATTTTACTAAAGTCCAGGTTATCAATTCTTTTTTTTATGGATTGTGCCTTTGGTGATGTTTCTAACATGTCATTGTAAAACCTGAGGTCATCTAGATTTTCTCCTAAGTTATCTACTAGAAGTTTTATAGTTTTGTGTTTTATATTAAACACAAAGTTAAGGTTTGTAATCTATTTCGAGCTAATTTTTTATAAAGGGTGTAAGTTCTGTGTATAGATTAATTTTTTTGCCTGTGGATGTCCAATTGTTCTAGCATGATTTGTTGAAAAAACCAATTTTTCTTCATTGTATTTCCTTTGTCAAAGATCAGTTGACTATATTTATATAGATCTATTTCTCTGTTCTCTATTTTGTTCCATTGCTCTATGTTTATTCTTTCACCAATTTCACACTATCTTGAGAACTGTCACTTTATAATGTCTTGAAGTTTGGTAGTGTCAATTCTCCAACCTTATTCTTTAATATTATGTGGATATTTTGGATCTTTTTCTTTTTATATAAACTTTAGAATCAATTTGTCAGTATCCACAAAATAACTTTCTGGGAGTTTGATAGGGATTGCATTGAATTCACAGATCTAGTTGGGAAGAACATACATCTTGATAATTATTATGGGCTGAATGTGTCCTCCCCTCTCCCCCTAAATTCATATGTTGTCTTAATCCACAAAGTGATTTTTTTTTTTTTTTTTTTTTAGTTGGAGTCTAACTCTGTTGCCCAGACTGGAGTGCAATGGCATGCTCATGGCCACCGCAGCCTTGACCTCCTGGGCTCAAGCGATCCTTCTGCATCAGCCTTCCAAGTAGTTGGAACTACAGGCACATGTTACCATGCCTGGCTTATTATTATTTTTATTTATTGTAGAGACGAGGTCTCATCAAGTGGCCCAGGCTGGTCTTGAATCCCTGAGCTCAGGCAATCTTTTCACCTAGGTCTCTCAAAGTGCAGGGATTACAGGCTTGAGCCACTGTGCCTGGCCTACAAAGTAATGATATTGGGAGGTAGGAGTCTTTGAGAGGTATTAGGTCATAAGGATGAAGCCCTCATAAGTGAGATTAGTGTCCTTATAAGAAGAGATATGAGAGACTGCACCCTCTCTCTGCTCTCCGTTATGTGAGGACACAACCAGAAGACGGCTGTCTGCAAATCAGAAAGTGGGTTCTCATCAGACAGGGATCCTGGCACCTTGATCTTGGACTTTCCAGCTTCCACAGCTGTGAGGAATAAATGTTGGTGCAGCTATCCAGTCGATGGTAATTTGTTACAGCAGCCCAAACTGACTAAGACAACAATTGTCTTCCTATCCATGAACATGGAATATATCTTGCTTAATTTTTTCATTAGAGTTTTATAACTTTTCACATATAGATTTTGTTCATATTTTGTTAAGCCTAAGCATTTCATTCTGAGGGGCTCATTTTTATCAGTTTTTCCTCACATATTTTGATGCTCTGTTGTTAGGTCATCCATGTCAAGGGTTGTTATGTCTTTTTGGAGACTTGACTTCTTTATCACTGTATAATGCTTTTTTAAAATTCCTAATAGTTTTCTTTGCTGTGACGTTTGCTCTGCCTAAAATTAATACAGGTATCCTGCTTTCTTTTGATTAGTGTTAGCATGGTATATATTTCTCTATCCATTCACTTTTCATCTATGTGCATGTGTGTTTTTTAAAGCGAGTTTTTTGTAGACAACATATTATTGGCTATTGTTTTATTATTCACTCTGACAATCTCTGTCTTTTGACTGGTGCATTTAGAGCATTGATTTTCAAGTGATTACTGGTAAAGTTGGATTAATATCTACCATATTTGTTACTGTTTTCTATTTGTGGTTTCATTCTTTGTTCCTATTTTTGTCTTCTACTCCTTTTCTTCCTTTTATAGTTTTAATTGAACATTTTGTATGATTCCATTTTCTCTCTTCTTAGCATTTAAGTATATTATTTTAGGACCTTTTATAGTGGTTGTCCTAGAGTTTGTTTCCAATATGCATTTACAACTAAACCAAGTCCACTTCCAAATTACACTATACTGCTTTATGGATAGTGTGAATACCTTATAATAACAAGTAATCTTAATTCCTCCCTCTGTCTCTTGTGTCATTGCTGTTATTCATTTCACTTATATGTAAGCATATAGATAATACATATAATATCTTTATATATACTAACACAAATATGTCACTGTTATTGTTATTATTATTTTGAATCAGAGTTCTGTCACCTAGGCCAGAATACAGTAGCACACTCACAGCTACTGCAGCCTTGATCTTCTACCTCATCCTTCAGATGATCCTTCTACCTCAGCCTTCCAAGTAGCTGGAACTACAGGTATGTGAGTTATTGTAAAGATGAGGTCTCGCCAAGTTGTCCAAGCTGGTCTCAAACCCCTGGGCTCAGGCAGTCCTCTCACTTCTGCCTCCCAAAGTGCTGGGATTGCAGGGATGGGCCACTGTGCCTGACCTGTTGCTATTTTATTTTGAATAAACTATTATCTGTTAGATCAGTTAAGAATAAGAAAAATAAAATCTGTAATACTCCTTCTTTATGTAAATCCTAGTATCTGATCTATATAATTATCTTTTTCTCTAAGGGACTTTTTAAAAGATTTATCTCAAAGCAGGTTAACTGGCAACAAATTACCTCAATTTTTGTTTTTCTGAGTAGGGTCTTATGTCTCTTTCTCTCTCTTTTTTTTTTTTTTTTAAGTTGGAGTCTCGCTCTGTTGCCCAGATTGGAGTGCAGTGGCTGCTCCCGGCC